>NC_057806.1:156762111-156997952 GCF_018294505.1 Triticum aestivum
GCCTGCTCCTCCCTCTCCCCTACCTCTGCCTAGGGTTTCTACCTCCATCAAATTAGTTAGGGTGGAAACGAATCGGATGCGGATGCGGCTCAAATGAGTTAGGGTTCATGTAAGGGTGGAAACGAATCAAATTTCTAAGATGAATCATAAAATGAGTAAAATTTGACCACTTATTTCACTTTATAGTTGGATAATTGGAATATCCGCTACCACTTTCCACCCCTATAGGTTCATCAAATTAGATGGTAATTAGGGCAGTAGTTCTTAGGTACTAATTAGTTAGTAAGAACTAGCTACTAATTAGGTACTAGAATATTTTTATTTATAGTAAGTTTATTTTAGTAAGAACTAGTTGAATTAATAGAACTAGTTAGTAAGAACTTGTTGCTATTTTCTTAGTTAAAGCAATTTTCCCGCATCGACATGGATGATGCCTATCCCGCATCCTCGTCGTCGAGTCGGCGGAGGACGACACCTGCTTGACCAGATGGGCCATGTCCGGGACTGGGCTCCGCCGGGGTGGTACTGGGAGGCGCTACCTACCGGGGGGCGCAGGTTGGTGAGGAGCCAGCCTGTCGTTGACCCGAACCTTCTTTGGTGGTGGTCGCGTGGGCCAGTGACGGTCCAGAGGCTCGAGGACTCCGCGGAGGTGGTGCGTCACTGTGTCAGTGAGGAGGATGCGCACGTCCGTCGCTACTTGTTTGCGTTGGAGCACAGGTTCTCCAATACTTGGCAGGTTCTCCAGGGATCTCACTAGAGCTATGATCCCGTGATGGTTCCTTCTCTGTGGGTGTCCACCGCCCGCGCCGATACCTGTCGTGTGCTAGGGTTTTAGTTGTACTAGTGATGTTATATGTATGACACTATTCGGGATGTATTAGTGATAATATTCGACGATGTACGGACGCATGAGATGATTTACTTTTGCTTATTGAATGCATGCTAATTTGAGTCTGATAAGATATTTTGAAATGTATATCTTGTGTTGCTCAATATCCAAGTGGCCGGTCATGTTTGCAGGTTACACCTCCGAGTGGCCTATGTTTTCCGGAGTGTTGATTCATTTCTGTTCCGGCAAATTTCAGGCGCTCGATATATCCTATTTTAGCAAAGGTCATGCCGGATTTTTCCATGAATTTTCGCATGACTTTTGCCAGAATATGTAGGAAATATCGAGTGCCCCAGATTTGTGTGTTGAGTATCCTGGTAGTTGTCTTTTATCGATTTTCAATTAATGTTTTAACTATGAACATAGGAAATGTCTGACAACAAAAAGGATTTCGGTATTTGCAAATACTGCGAAGACGAGCGCGGCCTGTGCGATGGAATCTTCCTAGATGATGATAGGCGCTTCAGCATCAAGCTGGACGAGAACTTCGAAGTGGATACAGTAAGTCACAACGACAAGTCTTTTTTTGTAATTAAGCATGACATCTGCTTCATTTGCTTCAACTTATATTTTTTTTACTATTCTACTAGCGTATCCCCTGCCATGCAAGAGTTTTTGTATTGGATAAGATAGGTTTCAGTCATACTATGGAGGTAAAGAAAGTTTATTTGAAGACCGAGCATGGTTATATTTTCCACGCAAAATTATACAATTCAGACGACTACACCTATTTTGGATGCAAAACATGGCGAGCACTATGCAAGACTTATGCATTTCAGCCTGATATGGTTATCACCTTTGATATTCGTCCGGAAGATGATATTGAAGGTAACACCGACATCTGGGTCGATGTGCAGACGCCTCCAGTTACACCAAAATGTAAGTTTCTCAACCATATTTATGTCTTTGATATTGTTTATTCAAAAATAGTTGACAACTAATTTGTATTGTCAGCTTATTTCGGTGCAAGCAAACATGTCCAGCGCTTGGTAGACAGGACCTACTACTGTCCCGGGGCTGAACTAAACTGCGAGGAGCTAAGTCATTATGTTTCATGGCTTGAGGATCTTGATACCGTCAAGACAAATTTTCTTCCTGGACTTAGAAATCTTAGTACTGAAAACGTGCGACCAATAGTGTTCGTCATGAACTACGGTCACATCCATTTAGGAAGGATGGTAAGATTTTTACTATTTGTCCTCAGTGCATCTTTTCCATACATTATTTGTGAAGCTAAACTTCATTGCTAAGTATGTGACCATACGATGTTCTTCAACAGGGACTCCCGATGAATGTTGTGCCTTATGGGATCGAGACTAAAGGTACCATGAGTATTATTAACTTACAGCCAAGATATCCTACATGTTATTTTAGTGCATTCAAGATCAGCGATGAATGCTTAATAGTGCAAGACTGGACCAGATATGTGATGGGGGAGCGCAGACAAGTACTAGGGGGCAGCAAACAGATGTGCTACCCAAAATTAGGAGACATGTTCATCTGCATGCTCCAACTTGATCAAGGAGGAGAGCTACACATGTTTTATGTTGTTTTACCTAAGAGAGAGCAGCAGGAGTGATTAGCTAGAAATGAGTTTGAGGATGATGATGTGCTACACTATTACTATGATGATAAAATAGCTAGTGTTGGTGGTAATGACTGATGATTATTATTAGCTAGTGTTAGTGGTGATTAAATAAATATTGTTGGTGCTAATGATTATGATGATGATTAAATAGCTTGTGCTGGCAGATTAGATTCAAGTGGAGGCAACATGTGGTGCACATCGAAAGTACTACTAGTCCAAACTAGATCAAGTTTGGATTAGTAGTATACTTTTGACATGCACCACATATTGCCTCCACTTGAACCTAATCCACCTTCATTTGACACACTGTTATGGACATAATGATGTAAACCTCATAACTGGTATTGTACCAATATTTGTACGATGGCGCATAAATACACTAAAAAAACAATACTAGTAGCGATGGAAAGAAAACACGCTGCCAGTAGTTACATTAGCAGCAGCGTGGGAGTGAACAAGCGCTGCAGCTATTTGTCCTAGGAGTAGCGCGTGCGGCACGCGTTACTACTAAGCAATAGCTGTAGCGCCTTATTAGTAGCGCGCCTACCCGCGCTACTAGTGAGCACAAAACCAGCGCTACTGCTAGGGTTTTCCCTAGTAGTGACCCCTGCAGGGTTATCATTATCTATTCGAATAGCCGGATTCCTCGGATATGGAAACTTGGACCCCTTGCATAGTTCATAGACAAGTGAAAGTGGATACTCTAAAATGCGCAAGATAAGCGTGAGTGCTATGGATGGTGTTCTCGTAGGGAGACGTGAGCGGATCCATAGTGTTGTATTGATATGGTGAATATGTGGACTTGCGTGCGCCACCTCAAAAGAGTTACTTGCAGTCATAGTTTAGGATAGCCACTGAGTCAAATATGGCTTGCTACAGTCAAACTCCACCACCCCTTTGTTGATACCGATGCATATGTAGTTAGTTCTGATGTAAGTCTTGCTGGGTACATTTGTACTCACGTTTGCTTATTTTATATTTTGCAGAGAGATTTCAGTCTCGCTAGTAGTTCCGTGTGGACTTCGACGTTTAGCTTGATACCTCAGCTACGATCTTGTGCCCTCGGCAGGATCTGGTAGATAGTCAGGCTTCTCAGCCTTTTTCATTTGTAGAAGTCTGTACTCAGACATGTTAAGCTTCCGCATGTGCTTTGACTTGTATGATCTGAATGTTCGGTCATGAGACCCATGTTTGTTTTATCTGGCTCCTCGGAGCCTAGTGGATAAATACTTTGAGTCGTAGAGTTTTGTTGTGATGCCATGTTGTATTTACACATATCGAGCATATTGTGTGTATGATTGAAATGCTTGGTATGTGTGGGATCCGACAACCTAGTTGTTTATCCTTGGTAGCCTCTCTTATGGGGAAATGTAGTCTTGTGCTTCCATGAGCCATAGTAGTCCGCTACAGCCCGGTTCACCGGAGTCCTGCTAGCCCAACACTACTGCTCCGGAACACTTGATTGGCCGACATGTGATTCACTTTGTTCCTGTGTCTGTCCCTTTGGGGAAATGTCACGCGGTGACATCCGGAGTCCTGCCTAGCCTGCTACAGCCCGGGTTCCCAGAGTCCTATTAGCCTAGTTGCTACAGCCCGTATTCACACGCTGCTCACCGACATGCTCGATGTTGATTCATGTATGCCTGTCCCTGGTAAGTTAGTGCCACTTTGGGTTCACGACTAGTCACGTCGGCCCGGGTTCTCTGTCATATGGATGCTAGCGACACTATCATATACGTGAGCCAAAAGGCGCAAACGGTCCCGGGCCATGGTAAGGCGACACCCGTGGGAATACCATGCGTGAGGCCGCAAAGTGATATGATGTGTTACCGGCTAGATCGATGTGACTTGGAATCGGGGTCCTGACAGCTTTGGTATCAGAGCCTGACTGCCTGTAGGATTACCAAGCCAAGCTGGTCGAAGTCGTGTCTAGAAATGCTTTAGTTATATAAGGGAATTGATTGTGGATGGGAACGTTGCTGGAAATATGCCCTAGAGGCAATAATAAATTAGTTATTATTATATTATATTTCATTGTTCATGATAATCGTTTATTATCCATGCTAGAATTGTATTGATAAGAAACTCAGATACATGTGTGGATACATAGACAACACCATGTCCCTAGTAAGCATCTAGTTGACTAGCTCATTGATCAATAGATGGTTACGGTTTCCTGACCATGGACATTGGATGTCGTTGATAACGGGATCACATCATTAGGAGAATGATGTGATGGACAAGACCCAATCCTAAGCCTAGCACAAGATCGTGTAGTTCGTTTGCTAAAGCTTTTCTAATGTAAAGTATCATTTCCTTAGACCATGAGATTGTGCAACTCCCGAATACCGTAGGAGTGCTTTGGGTGTGCCAAACGTCACAACGTAATTGGGTGGCTATAAAGGTACACTACAGGTATCTCCGAAAGTGTCTGTTGGGTTGGCACGAATCGAGACTGGGATTTGTCACTCCGTGTAAACGGAGAGGTATCTCTGGGCCCACTCGGTAGGACATCATCATAATGTGCACAATGTCACCAAGGAGTTGATCACGGGGTGATGTGTTACGGAACGAGTAAAGAGACTTGCCGGTAACGAGATTGAACAAGGTATCGGGATACCGACGATCGAATCTCGGGCAAGTACAATACCACTGGACAAAGGGAATTGTATACGGGATTGATTGAATCCTAGACATCGTGATTCATCCGATGAGATCATCGTGGAGCGTGTGGGAGCCAACATGGGTATCCAGATCCCGCTGTTGGTTATTGACCGGAAAGGCATCTCGGTCATGTCTGCATGTCTCCCAAACCCGTAGGGTCTACACACTTAAGGTTCGGTGACGCTAGGGTTGTAGAGATATTAGCATACGGTAACCCGAAAGTTGTTCGGAGTCCCGGATGAGATCCCGGACGTTACGTGGAGTTCCGGAATGGTTCGGAGGTGAAGATTTATATATAGGAAGTCAAGTTTCGGCCATCGGGAAAGTTTTGGGGGTAATCGGTATTGTACCGGGACCACCGGAAGGGTCCCGGGGGTCCATCGGGTGGGGCCACCTATCCCGGAGGGCCCCATGGGCTGAAGTGGGAGGGGAACCAGCCCCTAGTGGGCTGGTGCACCCCCCCTTGGGCCTCCCCCTGCGCCTAGGGTTGGAAACCCTAGGGGTAGGGGGCGCCACCCTTGCCTTGGGGGGGCAAGGCACCCCCTTGGCCGCCGCCCCCCTAGGAGATTGGATCTCCTAGGGCCGGCTCCCCCCCTAGGCACCCTATATATAGTGGGGGGAGGGAGGGCAGCCGCACCCAAGCCCCTGGCCTCTCCCTCTCCCTCCCGTGACACTCCTCCGTCTCCCTGCGCTTGGCGAAGCCCTGCCGAGATCACCGTTGCTTCCACCACCACGCCGTCGTGCTGCTGGATCTTCATCAACCTCTCCTTCCCCCTTGCTGGATCAAGTTGGAGGAGACGTCTTCCCAACCATACTTGTGTTGAACGCGGAGGTGCTGTCCGTTCGGCACTTGGTCATCGGTGATTTGGATCACGTCGAGTACGACTCCATCAACCTCATTCTCTTGAACGCTTCCGCGCGCGATCTACAAGGGTATGTAGATGCACTCCTCTCTCCCTCGTTGCTAGATAACTCCATAGATTGATCTTGGTGATGCGTAGAAATTTTAAAATTCCGCTACGTTACCCAACAGTGGCATCATGAGTTAGGTCTATGCGTAGTTACTACGCACGAGTAGAACACAAAGCAGTTGTGGGCGTTGATATTGTCAATTTGCTTGCCGTTACTAGTCTTATCTTGATTCGGCGGCATCGTGGGATGAAGCGGCCCGGACCGACCTTACACGTACGCTTACGTGAGACTGGTTCCACCGACTGACATGCACTAGTTGCATAAGGTGGCTGGTGGGTGTCTGTCTCTCCCACTTTAGTCAGATCGGATTCGATGAACAGGGTCCTTATGAAGGGTAAATAGAAATTGGCAATTCACGTTGTGGTTTTGGCGTAGGTAAGAAACGTTCTTGCTAGAAACCTATAGCAGCCACGTAAAAACTTGTAACAACAATTAGAGGACGTCTAACTTGTTTTTGCAGCAAGTGTTTTGTGATGTGATATGGCCAAAGGATGTGATGAATGATATATGTGATGTATGAAATGATCATGTTCTTGTAATAGGAATCACGACTTGCATGTCGATGAGTATGACAACCGGCAGGAGCCATAGGAATTGTGTTTATTTATTTATGACCTGCGTGTCAACATAAACGTCATGTAATTACTTTACTTTATTGCTAAAGCGTTAGCCATAGTAGTAGAAGTAATAGATGATGAGACAACTTCAAGAAGACACGATGATGGAGATCATAATGATGGAGATCATGGTGTCATGCCGGTGACAACGATGATCATGGAGCCCCGAAGATGGAGATCAAAAGGAGCAAATGATATTGGCCATATCATGTCACTATTTGAATGCATGTGATGTTTATCATGTTTTACATCTTATTTGCTTAGAACGACGGTAGCTTAAATAAGATGATCCCTCATAATAATTTCAAGAAAGTGTTCCCCCTAACTATGCACCGTTGCGAAGGTTCTTGATTCTAAGCACCACGTGATGATCGGGTGTGATAGATTCTAACGTTCGAATACAACGGGTGTAAGCCAGATTTACACATGCAAGACACTTAGGTTGACTTGACGAGCCTAGCATGTACAGACATGGCCTCGGAACACGGAAGACCGAAAGGTCGAGCATGAGTCGTATAGGAGATACGATCAACATGAAGATGTTCACCGATGTTGGCTAGTCCGTCTCACGTGATGATCGGACACGGCCTAGTTAACTCGGGTCATGTTTCACTTAGATGACTAGAGGGATGTCTATCTGAGTGGGAGTTCATTGAGTAATTTGATTAGATGAACTCAATTATCATGAACATAGTCTAAATTGTCTTCGCAAATATGTTGTAGATAAATAGCTCACGTTGTAGCTCCCTGTTTCAATACGTTCCTAGAGAAAGATTAAGTTGAAAGATATTGTAAGCAATGATGCGGACTAGGTCCGTAGTCTGAGGAGTGTCCTCACTGCTACACAGAAGGCTTACGTCTTTGATGCACCGCTCGATGTGCAAACCCCTACAACGTCGTCTATGGATGTTGTGAACACCTGACAGACACATCCTGATGACTACTTGATAGTTTAGTGCACCATACTTTACGGCTTAGAATCGGGATTCCAATGACGTGTTGAACACCATAGAACATATGAGATGTTCCAAGAGCTGAAATTGGGATTTCAGGCTCATGCCCATGTTCAGGGGTGTGAGACCTCTGACAAGTTCTTTTGCCAACAAGATGGAGGAGAATAGCTCAGCTAGTGAGCATGCGCTCAGAATGTCTGGGTACTACAATCACTTAAATCAAGTGGGAGTTAAACTTCCAGATAAGATAGTGATTGATAGAGTTCTCTAGCCACTATCACTAAGCTACTAGATCTTCGTGATGAACTATGACATGCAAGGGATGGAGTTGATCCCGGAGCTGTTCGCGGTGCTTAAGACCGCAAAAGGTAGAAATCAAGAAGGAGCATCAAGTGTTGATGGTTTGACAAGACCACTGGTTTCAAGAAGGGCAAGGGCTAGAAGGGAAACTTCATGAATGGCAAAACCAGTTGCCGCTCCAGTAAAGGAACCCAAGGTTGAACCCAAACCCGAGACTAAGTGCTTCTATTGTAAAGGGGACGGTCACTGGTAGCGGAATTACCCAAATGCATGGTAGATAAGAAGGCTGGCAACTTCAACAAAGTATATGCGTGTTATTAATGTGTACCTTACTAGTACTCCTGGTAGCACCTGGGTATTGGATACTGGTTCAGTTACTATTATTGGTGACTTGAAGAAAAAGCTACGGACTAAACGGAGACTGGCTAAGGGCGAGGTGACAATGTGTGTTGGAAGTGTTTGCAAAGTTGATGAGATCACCATCGCACGCTCCATCTGCCTTCGGGATTAGTATTGAACCTAGATAAATGTTATCAGGTGTCTACATTGAGCATGAATGTGATTAGATCATGTTCATTGCAATACGGTCATTCATTTAAGTTAGAGAATAATGGTTATTCTGTTTACATGAATGATACCTTTCATGGTCATGCACCCTATGTGAATGGTTCATTGAATCTCGGTCGTGGTAATACACACGTTCACGCCAAAAGATGTAGAGTTAATAATGATAGTACCACTTTCTCGTGGCACTGCCGCTTAGGTCATATTGGAGTAAGTGTTGGGGAACATTGCAGAAAATTAAAAATTTTCCTACGGTTTCACCAAGATCCATCTATGAGTTCATCTAAGCAACGAGTCAAGGGAGAGAGTTTGCATCTACATACCACTTGTAGATCGCGTGCGGAAGCTTGCAAGGTGATGATGTAGTCGTACGCGACGCGATTCGAATCACCGATGACCAAGTGCTGAACGGACAGCACCTCCGCGTTCAACACACGTACGGGACGGGAGACGTCTCCTCCTTCTTGATCCAGCAAGGGGGAAGGAGAGGTTGAGGAAGACAGCTCCACTGGCAGCACGACGGCGTGGTGATGGTGGAGAGGCAGTACTCCGACAGGGCTTCGCCAAGCGCACAACGGAGGAGGAGAGGTGTTGGGGAGGGGAGGGCTGCGCCTTGGAGGGTGGTCCGGCTGCCCTCCCCTCACCCCTCTATTTATAGGGGGAAGGGAGAAGGGGGCCGGCCCCCTAGAACCCATCTAGGGGGGGTGCGGCGGCCTAGGGGGAGGGGAGAGGGTGGCTTGCCCCCCAAGTCAAGGGGGGCGCCCCCTCTAGGGTTCCCCCTCAACCCTAGGCGCATGGGCCCAAGGGAGGGGGGTGCGGCCAGCCCACCAGGGGCTGGCTCCCTGCCCCATGCAGCCCATGTGGCCCCTCGGGAGGGGTGGCCCCTCCCGGTGGACCCCCGGAACCCTTCCGGTGGCCCCGGTACAATACCGGTATGACCCCGAAACTTCCCGGTGTCCGTTTGACAACTTCCCATATATAAATCTTTACCTCCGGACCATTCCGGATCTCCTTGTGACGTCCAGGATCCCATCCGGGACTCCTAACAACATTCGGTAGTCACATACTAGTCTTCCTAATAACCCTAGCGTCACCGAACCTTAAGTGTGTAGACCCTACGGGTTCGGGAGACATGCAGACATGACCGAGACGCTCTCAGTCAATAACCAACAGCGGGATCTGGATACCCATGATGGCTCCCACATGCTCCTCGATGTTGTCATCGGATGAACCACTATGTCGAGGATTCGATCAAACCCTGTATGCAATTCCCTTTGTCAATCGGTACGTTACTTGCCCGAGACTCGATCGTCGGTATCCCAATACCTTGTTCAGTCTCGTTATCGGCAAGTCACTTTACTCGTACCGTAATGCATGATCCCATGTCCAACACCTTGGTCACATTGAGCTCATTATGATGATGCATTACCGAGTGGGCCCAGAGATACCTCTCCGTCATACGGAGTGACAAATCCCAGTCTCAATCCGTGTCAACCCAACAGCTACTTTCGGAGATACCTGTAATGCACCTTTATAGTCACCCAGTTACGTTGTGACGTTTGATACACCCAAGGCACTCTTACGGTATCCGGGAGTTACACGATCTCATGGTCGAAGGAAGAGATACTTGACACTGGCAAAGCTCTAGCAAAACGAACTACACGATCTTTTATGCTATGCTTAAGATTGGGTCTTGTCCATCACATCATTCTCCTAATGATGTGATCCCGTTATCAACGACATCCAATGTCCATAGTCAGGAAACAATGACTATCTGTTGATCACAACGAGCTGGTCAACTAGAGGCTCACCAGGGACATATTGTGGTCTAAGTATTCACACGTGTATTACGATTTCCGGATAATACAGTTATAGCATGAATAAAAGACATTTATCATGAACATTGAAATATAATAATACTTTTATTATTGCCTCTAGGGCATATTTCCAACAGTAAGATGCATGAAGAAACTCCATGTCAATGGATGTTTGGAGTCACTTGATTTCGAATCACTTGACACATGCAAGCCATGCCTCATGGGCAGGATGACTAAGACCCCGTTTTCAGGTATAATGAAACGGGCAAGTGACTTGTTGGAAATCATGCATGCTGATGCGTGTGATCCAGTGAGAATTGAAGCGTGCGGTGGATATCGCTATTTACTCATCTTCACTGACGATTTGGGTAGATATAGGTATATCTACTTAATGAAGCACAAATCTGAAACGTTTGAAAAATTCAAGCGATTTCAGAGTGAAGTTAAGAATCATCATAACAATAAGATCATGTTCCTATGATCTGATCAAAAGGGGATTTTCCGAGTTATGAGTTTGGCAATCACTTAAGACATTGTGGAATTGTTTCATAGTTGAAGCCACCTGGAACACCACAAGGTAATGGTGTGTCCGGACGTCATAATCGAACCCTATGAGATATGGTGCGATCTATGATGTCTCTTACCAATCTGCCATTTTCATTTTGAGGTTATGCGTTAGAGACAGCTGCATTCACTTTAGATAGGACACCATCTAAGTCCGTTGAGACGACGTCATATGAACATTGGTTTGGCAAGAAGCCAATGTTGTCATTTCTTAATGTTTGGGGATGCGATGCTTAGGGCTTCAGCCGGAGAAGCTCGAACCCAAAGCGGACAAACACATCTTCATAGGATACCCAAGGGTGATAGTTGTGTATACCTACTATCTCAGATCCGAGGGCAAATTGTTTGTCGCCAAGAATGGGTCCTTTCTCGAGAAGGAGTTTCTCTCGAAAGAATTGAGTGGGAGGAAGATATACTTGATGAGGTTGTCGAACCTTTACTTCAACCAGAGAGTGATGCAACACAGAAAGATGTTTTCTGTGGCGCCTATGTCTGTTGAAGAGGAAGTTAATGATAGTGATCATGAAGCTTCGGATCAAGTTGCTATCAAACCTCATAGGTCGACAAGGATATGTACTACTCCTGAGTGGTACGGTAATCCTGTCTTAGATATCATGTTGTTAGACAACAATGAACCTACGAGTTATGGAGAAGCGATGGTGGGCCCGTATTCCGACAAATGGTTAGAAGCCATGAAATCCGAGATAGGATCCATATATCAGAACAAAGTATGGACTTTGGTGGACTTGCCCCTTGATCGGCAAGCCATTGAGATAAATGGATCTTTAAGAAGAAGACGGACGTGGGCGGTAATGTTACCATCTATGAAGCTCGACTTGTGGGAAAGAATCTTTTCACAAGTTCAAGGAGTTGACTATGATGAGAATTTCTCACCCGTAGCGATGCTTAAGTCCGTCAGAATCATGTTAGCATTAGCTGTATTTTTCGTTTATGAAATCTGACAGATGGATGTCAAAACAAGTTTTCTTACCAGTTTCATAAGGAAAAGTTGTATGTGATACAATAAAAGGTTTTGTCGATCCTAAGGATGCTAAAAGGTATGCTGGCTCCAGCAATCCTTCTATGGACTAGAGCAAGCATCTCGGAGTCGGAATATATGCTTTGATAGAGTGATCAAAGCTTTTAGGTTTATACAATGTTTGCTAGAAACTTGTATTTACAAGAAAGTGAGTGGGAGCACTACAACATTTCTGATAAGTATATGTGGATGACATATTGTAGATCCGAAATAATGTAGAATTTCTGGAAAGTATAAACGGTTGTTTGAAGAGTGTTTTTTAGAGGAAGACCTGGATAAAGCTGCTTATGTATTGGGCATCAAGATCTATAGAGATAGATCAAGACGCCTGATGATACTTTCAAAGAACGCACACCTTGACATGTTTCTGAAGGAGTTCAAAATAGATCAGTCAAAGAAGGGGTTCTTACCTGAGTTGTAAGGTGTGAAGTTGAGTAAGATTCAAAGCTTGACCACGGCAGAAGAAAGAGGAAGGACGAAGGTCGTCCCCTATGCTCCTGTCATAGGCTCTACATGGTATGCCATGCTGAGTACCGCACCTGATGTGTGCCTTGCCACATGTCTGGCAAGAGGGTACAAAGGTGATCTAGGACTGGATCACCAGATAGCGGTCAAAATTGTCCTTAGAGGAATAAGGAAATGTTTCTCGGTTATGGAGGTGATAAAGAGTTCGACGTAAAGAGTTACGTCGATGCAAGCTTAACACCTATTCGGATAGCTCTGAGTAGAGATACCGGATACCTATAATGGAGCAACAATTTGGAATAGCTCCAAGTGGAACGTGGTAGCAGCATCTACGATATGACATAAAGTTTTGCGAAATACATAGGGATCTGAATATGGCAAGACCCGTTCACTACAACCTCTCTCACAAGCATAACATGATCAAACCCAGAACTCTTTGAGTGTTTATCACATAGTGATGTGAACTAGATTATTCAGTCTAGTAAACTCTTTGGATGTTGGTCACATGGCGATGTGACCTGTGAGTGTTAATCACATGGCAATATGAACTAGATTATTGACTCTAGTGCAAGTGGGAGACTGTTGGAAATATGCCCTAGAGGCAAGAATAAATTAGTTATTATTATATTATATTTCATTGTTCATGATAATCGTTTATTATCCATGCTAGAATTGTATTGATGGGAAACTCAGATACATGTGTGGATACATAGACAACACCATGTCCCTAGTAAGCCTCTAGTTGACTAGCTCGTTGATCAATAGATGGTTACGGTTTCCTGACCATGGACATTGGATGTCTTTGATAACGAGATCACATCATTAGGAGAATGATGTGATGGACAAGACCCAATCCTAAGCCTAGCACAAGATCGTGTAGTTCGTTTGCTAAAGCTTTTCTAATGTCAAGTATCATTTCCTTAGACCATGAGATTGTGCAACTCCTGAATACCGTAGGAGTGCTTTGGGTGTGCCAAACGTCACAACGTAACTGGGTGGCTATAAAGGTACACTACAGGTATCTCCGAAAGTGTCTGTTGGGTTGGCACGAATCGAGACTGGGATTTGTCACTCCATGTAAATAGAGAGGTATCTCTGGGCCCACTCGGTAGGACATCATCATAATGTGCACAATGTGACCAAGGAGTTGATCACGGGATGATGTGTTATGGAACGAGTAAAGAGACTTGCCGGTAACGAGATTGAACAAGGTATCGGGATACCGACGATCGAATCTCGGGCAAGTACAATACCGCTGGACAAAGGGAATTATATACGGGATTGATTGAATCCTCGACATCGTGGTTCATCCGATGAGATCATCGTGGAGCATGTGGGAGCCAACATGGGTATCTAGATCCCGCTGTTGGTTATTGACCGGAAAGGCATCTCGGTCATGTCTGCATGTCTCCCGAACCCGTAGGGTCTACACACTTAAGGTTCGGTGACGCTAGGGTTGTAGAGATATTAGCATACGGTAACCCGAAAGTTGTTCAGAGTCCCGGATGAGATCCCAGACGTCACGAGGAGTTCCGGAATGGTCCGGAGGTGAAGATTTATATATAGGAAGTCAAGTTTCGGCCATCGAGAAAGTTTTGGGGGTAATCGGTATTGTACCGGGACTACCGGAAGGGTCCCGGGGGTCCATCGGGTGGGGCCACCTATCCCGGAGGGCCCCATGGGCTGAAGTGGGAGGGGAACCAGCCCCTAGTGGGCTGGTGCGCCCCCCCTGGGCCTCCCCCTGCGCCTAGGGTTGGAAACCCTAGGGGTGGGGGGCGCCACCCTTGCCTTGGGGGGCAATGCACCCCCTTGGCCGCCGCCCCCCTAGGAGATTGGATCTCCTAGGGCCGGCTTCCCCCCCCCCTAGGCACCCTATATATAGTGGGGGGAGAGAGGTCAGCCGCACCCAAGCCCCTGGCCTCTCCCTCTCCCTCCCATGACACCCCTCCGTCTCCCTGCGCTTGGCGAAGCCCTGCCGAGATCACCATTGCTTCCACCACCACGCCGTCGTGCTGCTGGATCTTCATCAACCTCTCCTTCCCCCTTGCTGGATCAAGTTGGAGGAGACGTCTTCCCAACCGTATGTGTGTTGAATGCGGAGGTGCCGTCCGTTCGGCACTTGGTCATCGGTGATTTGGATCACGTCGAGTACGACTCCATCAACCATGTTCTCTTGAACGCTTCCGCGCGATCTACAAGGGTATGTAGTTGCACTCCTCTCTCCCTCGTTGCTAGATAACTCCATAGATTGATCTTGGTGATGCGTAGAAAATTTTAAAATTCTGTTACGTTACCCAACAAACGTAAGGCTCTTTTTACTCCTTATCCTCATGACCTTCTGATCTGAGTCATCTTATCTTTTCTACGGGGTTAAGAACTAGGCTTCTCTTCTATCTCTCGGGATGACGTGTTACTAAACTATAGTTGCCTAGGATTGTTGAGTTCAAGCCTCAGTTCAGTTCCTACTACTTCCATATGTTCATAGCTGGCCTCAGAACCTTGATATTGTGATGTTGAGTGGTTATGCCACCATTTTGTAGGATGTCTCAATCATTTTGAGCATTTACAGCCGTTATGCTGTCCGAGTCATCCCAGGTTTCTAAATAGTCCGATGCATTTGCAACTCCCTTCTTTCTGTTCTCGATGTTCCTTTGGGCCAGATTAACCACACTAATCGGTGTGTTGAGGTACTCCGTTGCCTTGAAGTGTATGTTGGAGTTAGTATTATGACCCTAGGTGTCCTCGAGAATTTAGCAATGCCTTCGTATCCCTAGTGTGATGATTCTGGCCATCATTCTTGAAAGCATCCCGTGATGCCATTTAGTAGTAGGTATTCTACTCCTGTGTTCTTGACTCAAGAATTACTCTGTTCACTTCGTGTTGATATTGTTGCTAGTTCCTTTAGGATATTAGTAACCTTTGCGATAGTCCTCGAGGTCCATGGTATTTCCTTCTTCCAAATACCATGAACCATTAAGGCAGAAGTTCTTTGAACCAAAAGATCACCATTAGAGTACTCCTGAGGAGTTCTCCATTCATAATTGTGATTCTGCCAGTTCTATCTTTCTGCATGGGTTATCCGGAAGAAAAACTCGTTCGACATACTAATCTATGCATCCACAACTCAGAAAGTTATATGTTCCTTTGAGTTGTCCCCCTCCAGTTATATTCCGACCTTCATCTATCAATTGATAGTCAAGAGTATGTGAGCATTCGTTCATCGGTGCCTATTATTCTTGTGGTCCGTCGAGCCGTTCTATTTCAGAATGACTAGGAGAAACAAACTCCAGTACCTCATCCATATCTAGGATTGGGTCAAAGCAGTTGTATTCCATAGATCAAAATGCCAGTCCAGCTTTTGATTCTGTTCTACCCTGAAGTATTGCTCTCTTTATGTCAGGAATATCATAGGAATTGCACAACCTCCTATGAACTCTTGATACAGTGATACTTCTCGCCATCATCATTCATTCCTCGGTCTCCGTGTTATTGTAACCGGAATACCGACAAGTGAACCATTATGTGTGAAATCAATACTCCTAGCAACTGTGTTGCTTGGTAGTTAATGGACATTAATATGATTCTTAGTGTGTTGGTTATCGAATCACTATTCTAGGATTGATCGTGCTATCTTGTCCTTATTTCTGGTGCACTCTTCAATCTTTGAGTTAGAATTGAATCCCTTACTCTTCTGATCATGTCGTCTTGCCTTGAAAAGCAAGATTGTTCTCGAGCTTAGAGACATATCGGTGGTTCGTGATTTTCCGGATATCTTCACAGCAGTATCACCAGGTCGTCCCCTGACCGATATGTTGAGTTCGTGATCAAGTTGGTTTTCCAATAAACCCCTCTTTCTCCAAGAATCTGTGTTGGATACCCTGAGCTAGTTGGTTAATCTAAACAACAACTTGGAGGGTTGGAAGATGGAAGCTTGTCCGACTTAGTTTATCATTAAGGGATATCTTTGTGTGTGTGTGTGTTAAAGAAATAGGATATCTTCATCGATTGACCCTCGTGATCAGTTGTTGGATCTATTTTTTACCAATCTTTGATTTGAGTATGTGCTATCGTCAAATCAAATCAGAACCAATGATTTTCGTAATGTTGTCTTACTCGCGGTTGTCCCTCAAGCATACACCACTATATCTTTTGGGTCTGACCAATACTATCGCCTAGTTCACCTAATTATGGAACTCCATCTATAGGGAAATCTTGGTGACTTGTTGTTGAGCCCATCAGCAACATTTTATCTTGTCCATGATTCATGTTGAACATTAAATAATGTTGGAAAATTTTAAAGCATTGCCTTCGTGTTCCGTTCATGAAGCATATGCTCGGGTGAAAGAAGTGACTTCCTCTAACACATGTGCATTGATGCAAGTTGCCGCCGTGAATTCGAGAAAGTCAATGTTGTTTCCTCTGGAATCATCCCAAGTCAGCCATGCACGTGTAAAGTATTCTGTGGTATGTTAGACTGATCATCTTCGTTCCATATGAATTCCTAGCACACAAGCCACCGAGTGATTTGTTCAAGGTAAAGAAGTATAATTTAAGTGCACGAGACTTTGATATCCTTGATGATGGTTTCCCACCTGAACCCGGTAGTATTTTTATTATATGACTACTATGTGGTCATGCTTGTCTGGGACAACGTGTTCACATGTTGTAGCAAAATCGCTCATGTTTTGGAGCTTGCTATCGTAGTTCATTTCCTGAGAATCTTGCAACGTCATCTCGTCGTTTTGTGTTGCAATCCTTCCTTTCAGACATGATGAGTCTGGAATATCCTGACACCAACCAGATCTGAATCTCAGGCAGATATGATGGTTGGAGCGTTTCCCAAGAACTATAATACTGGTCTCTCTGTAACCCGGTAAAGTGGATGTCGTGGCCGACACACCCAGCCGGAAGATCTATCATTGTAGTATCTTGATTGAGGAAGTTGGCCACCTCCCCATAAGGATTTCGTAAGCTTTACTCCAGTTGTTCCTTATGGATTTTTGTGCTCCCGAAGTCCAACCTTTACTTGATGGCCATGTTGATGCTTTTAAGCATTGACCGTGGTACCTAGTACATCAAGGAGAACATTAGAAGCGGAGTGCTAAATGTCTCTCCATCGATCATCCAGATTTGCTCCTTTGGCATTGCTAAGGAAAAATCTGAGAAAGTGATGTCCTCCTTGCATCTGCATCCTCCATCACCGTTCCTCGTGGTAGTAGGATGTGTTGCGAGGATCCTCGGCACGGATGTTGGTAAAACCTTGATGAATACAGAAATGCTCAAGTTCTTGAGAGCATGCTCAGTCACTGGGTTATATCCTCGGTATCAATTGGAACGTGCCTTCCGTTGCCGAGTTGTCCTATACTCTAGTTTCCTCTCCAAACCGAGTATGCCATTCTTTCAAATTCATTCAAACGATCAATTGTGATTTTCCTTAGGCTGGTATAGAGAGTTTCAATGATCTCTGTATCAAAAGTAATTCTTTTTGCCACTTAAGGGAATAATTCTATGAGTCACCTTCCCCGAGGTGTGCCGTTATGGAATCATGGCAATTATCTCCTCACTACCTTGAAAACCATGCACTATCCTACTCCGGCATGGAATTGTCGCCTACCAATTTGAACCTTTGTCATATGTTTCTCATCCATCATCTCTGATGTGTGTTTTGCGTCTTAGCTCAAGGGATGTTTCTACGTCTCATTCCGTGAGTTGATCTTGTGTTCATTAAGATCGATGATCCATTCTTGTGAGGTTGTCTTGCTCTCTTGTCGCCATGTTGGATGAAGTTCTCAAGGGTAAGGATGTCATGATCAAAGATGATGATCGAATAAACGTTCTTATGAAGTGCTACCTGGATCGTGAAGATTGTGTTAATTCGCGTTTCCCCCTTCATCTTACCCTACGCTTGAATCTTGGGACGACATTCTTGTTTAGTGGGGGTGAGTTATCACAACCCTAGAATTTGTTTGTAATTAGTTGCATTTGAGAGCATCATGCATCATATTTAAATTCTGAAAGTTGAATTGAGGTTAGTTGAAACCCTCAGAAGTCACTTCAGAAATAATCAACATTAAAATCTTTTCAAATGGGTCCAAGAAAATGTTCATGTTTCTCCTTGAAAATATTGGCTAGAACTAAAATTCAAACCAATATTTTCAGGAGCTCATCAATATTTATTTTGGGCATTTGGAATTAATTCAATAATTATTTGCATTGGATTTATATTTAATATATTTCAAATATGATCCAATAATTCTGGAAATTGTTGTGGGGCTTTATATTAATGTCACTAGTCCATACAACAATTTACAGAAGCTTAGAAATGATTTGGGTAAAATCAAATCAAAACAGATTTAAAGAAAATAGGAAACAGAAAATAAAAGAGAGAGAAGGAATCATACCTGGCCTCACCTGTGCAGCCCACCAACCGGCCCAACACTGCGCAAAGCCAGCCCAGCCCACCAGGGGCTCCTCATGTCGTCTTCCTCCCCTCGCCCCAAAGCTGCTGCTGTCGCTGCGAGAGAGCGCCCACGCAGGCCGCAGGCTCCAGCTCCTGCTTGCCACCTCCTGCCTCTCCCTCGCGCCTGGAGACGCCCAGAGACCCCTGACCTCTCTCTCCCTCGCCCGCAACCTCTCCCCTCCCCTCTGCTCTCTCTCCCATGGTCGAACGAACGAGCCGGAGCGCACCGATGTTGTTCGCCGCGGCCACAACCACTCCCTCGCTACCTCTCCGCGACCCCGAGCTCCGCATCTTCGCCCTCCTCGTCCATGCCGAGCCAAACAACCGGGGGAGCACCGCATCGCCGTCCTGGACGTCTTCTTCAACCTCGGTGCCAGTGATCCCCGCCGCTTGATTCATCACCATCAGGCCATCCCCGAGCCGCTGAGATCGCCGTCCGACTCCCTATGAGCTCCACCGTCGTTACCCACTCTTCCCCGCATCGTTTCCTTGCCGTAGCGCCGTTCCCCACCATGACCGAAGCTCACCGCCGCTTGGCTTTGTCGCCGCCGTGGCCTAAGCTCAAACCACCCACGCCCTTGCACCGCACCGCGCTCTTGGTGCCTCCAGGAGGCCACCTAGCCCCTCTACTCGCTCGCCTGCTTGCTGCAGCCCAACGCCCGCATCTAGCCGAGCTCCGGCCACCGCCAGGGTTGCCGTGGCCATTGTCTCCGGCCAGCCCGCAGCCTCCCGCATGATCCCGTGGATGCGCGCGAGGATGGGCGTCGCTCTGGCACCTCCAGTGCATCAAGCCGACCCCTGTATCGCCGTCCCGAGCAACTCCGGCGATCCTCCGCCGTCGGGTTTGGTCGCCGGCGTTCAACTCCGGCGTACTGACGTGGAAATGTCATTAGTGGCTAATGACCCACTAACTAACCCCCTGGCTCGCTGACATGCGGGTCCCACTACCTAACTAACCACCTAACAAAAATAGTTAAGTTTAATCTAAACACAGTGGCCCCACGCATCGGCGTTGACCTCGCTGACGTGGCCGTTGACCATACCCACCTGTCTGTGACACTAAGTGTCTCAGGGTCATTGACCAGTGGGTCCCACTGGTCAGGTTTGACCTGGACCATGCCCCGTTGACCTGCTTACGTCATGATGATGTCAGGCTGACGCAGTAATCCTTTTCTGGATTTTAAATAAATCTTAAATGATTTGTTTAATTCAAAAAATATCCCAAAACTTTGAAAAATCATAGAAATTAATCTATATCTCCAAATGAAATAAGTTATATATGAAAAATTATCAGAAAAATTCAAGGAATCCATCTGTACCATTTTCATGCATGTTTGAACAATGTTTGTCCTCTGTTTTGGACAAAACAAATAAAGGTCATTTAAATAATCATATATGGAGTTGGAATTTGAATCCTGTATTCAAACCAACTTCATTTAAATCATAGCTAGATGCATTAGCTCAAATCACAGCATATTGCCATGTCATGATCATGCATCATATTGTGGCATTGCATTGATTGTGTTCTTTCTCAGTTGCCGGTGTTTGTCCCCTCCCGATAGACGTGGTTCCGACGATGTGATCGATGACACTGATGAAGAACTATACTATCTTTAGAAGTGCCAGGCAAGCAAAATCCCTTGTTCATTCCGATACAATCCCACTCTCTCGCTCCTGCTCTCTTTTACTGCATTAGGACAACAACGTTTCAACTGTTACATACTGCGGTAGCTGAACCCCTTTCCTCTACATGACCTGTCATTGCCACAGTAAATAGATGAAACCCACTAGCATGAGTAGGAGTTGTTTGAGCCTTGATGTGCCTACTCATTCATGCTTGTTTGTCATGCCTGCACTACAAGAAATATGTCAACTAGTGACCTTCTGGCAGTGACCCTTGAAGAATTGGTCATAGATCTATGACCATTTGAGACCAATTGGTCAAAAGATGTTCGGGGGGCTCCAAACCCTAAACCATTGCGACCATTTTGGTCAGAAAGGTCATAATTTCCTTACATGAAATGGTCATAAAGCAAACAGCACTAGTCCGCTGCCTTATTTCTTGTTGTTAACGACCAATATAGATGGTCATAGCCTTATAAATTGTGGTGGGTTGCGATGACTAGGCGCCATCTCATCAGTTTTGCCTATGTGTCATGCCCATGTGTCAATTTTTGCCCTAGGTTGTGAAGCAACCTATATTTCTGTTATTCCAAAAATTCCCAAAAAATTCACATAAATTGTTTGGATCATATCTTCATAAAATATGTCAAAAACCTTCCTTGCCTAGTTCAAAAGTAATTCAACAATATTCATTATCCTATTCTGTTCAGAGCAGCACTTTGTGAAGGAAGTACCACTTTGGCATGTCCAAATAGTATCCATTTTCTACAGTGCTTTCCTATGCTCAAATAACCATCCTCCACCAAATGCCAGCTCAATCCATTCATTATTTTGAGCCCAGCTTCAACATTCGTATTTATGTCCAGTGTTGTACAAAGCAAGTACCACCTAGGCTCCTCCTTTTGATCTGAAAATTTGTGAACACGGTCTTCTAAGTAACTGATCATCCTCAGCCAAAACTCATGCCCATTAGCCATCTACGTTTCCCGTACCGCTAATCAAACACTTGGCTGCTAATTCATGTTTGAGCATCGATCGGTCTCGTCGTGAGAATCTTATGTTGTAATTTCTTCCTAGCACCTACCTGGGGAGTGCCCAACCCACTAGACATTCCTAGGCCACCCAAAACACATGGCAACGCCACGGTCACGCGGTGACCACGTGGCGGGCATGCGAGTTTACGCGCTCTAGAGTTGGTGCCCTCGGCCACCGCCCAAACCTCGACGTATCGCCACGAAACCATGTATTTATGATTAAATAGGTACTTATGTACCTAGAAATGATTTTTGAAAAAAATAAATAGCAAACTATAAGGCAGCTGCAGTTCAAATTTGACCCGCTTCCATCTGAATCGACAGAAATTTGTCTTTTTCACGAGAGGTGGATCAAAAATTTCTACACCCAACCATTTTGTCAATTGTGCATTAAATATGACCTAGTATTTTAGAAGATTGATTTGGTCCAATTTTGCAACAATTATTTGGGAGATCCTTCACAAAAAACCCCTCCTTTTGGGCACTCGAAAAATGGAAAATGGTTTTTTCGTCCAAAGAAAATGAAAACTTTCTTAGGCAACATTGTTTTCCATTCCAATATGGACCCTTGTGCACAGTATGAGATCATTTGAACAAACTATGCCATGAATGTGGCCATAAGATTGATCATTTGGCTTGAAAGGCATTGATCTCCACAGGTGATAGCTCATTTCTGAGAACACTTTTTTAAAATAATTGTCGTACTACAAGTTTTTTATTTTTCTTGGGAACTTGGCCACATATAATGACACAATGCAAAGGTTTCCCAATTGTTGATATTTTTTTTGAATTTTTTATGCCCATTTCAAAATGCGGTCAAAACGGCGGGAATGCCCATTCCTAGCTAGTGGTTGAATCTTGGAATTTTTTGGTGTTTCTCTGATTAAATAGGTACTTATGTACCTAGAAATGATTTTTGGATAAAATAAATAGAAACTATGAGACAGCTGCTGTTCAAATTTCACCCGTTTCCAACTAAATTGGCGGAAATTTGTCTTTTTCATGAGAGGTGGATCAAAACTTTTTACACACAACCATTTTGTCAATTGTGCATTAAATATGACCTAGTATTTTAGAAAATTTATTTGATCCAATTTTGCAACAATTATTTGGGAGGTCCTTCACAAAAAAACCTCCTTTTTGGCACTTGAGAAATGGAAAATGGTTTTTTCGTCCAAAGAAAATGAAAACTTCTTTAGGCAACATTGTTTGTCATTCCAATATGCACCCTTGTGCACAATATGAGATCATTTGAACAAACTATGCCATAAATGTGGCCATAAGATTGATCATTTAGCTTGAAAGCCATTGATCTCCACACGTGATAGCTTGTTTTTAAGAACACTTTTTTAAAATAATTGCCGTATTACAAATTTTTTATTTTTCCTGGGAACTTGGCCACATATAATGACACAATGCGAAGGTTTCCCAATTTTTTGATTTTTTTCAATTTTTTATGCCCGTTTCAAAATGCGGTCAAAACAGCGGGAATGGCCGTTCCTAGCTAGTGGTTGAATCTTGGAATTTTTTTGGTGTTTCTCTGATTAAATAGGTACTTATGTACCTAGAAATGATTTTTGATAAAAAATAAATAGCAAACTATGAGGCAGCTGCAGTTCAAATTTGACCCACTTCCAACTAAATCGACGGAAATTTGTCTTTTTCAGGAGAGGTGGATCAAAAGTTTTTACACCCAACCATTTTGTTAATTGTGCATTAAATATGTCCTAGCATTTTAGAAAATTGATTTGGTCCAATTTTGCAACAATTATTTGGGAGGTCCTTCACAAAAAAACCTCATTTTGGGCACTCGAAAAATGGAAAATGGTTTTTTCGTCCAAAGAAAATGAAAACTTCCTTAGGCAACATTGTTTGCCATTCCAATATGCACCCTTGTGCACAATATGAGATTATTTGAATAAACTATGCCATGAATGTGGCCATAAGATTGATCATTTGACTTGAAAGGCATTGATCTCCACACGTGATAGCTCGTTTCTGAGAACACTTTTTTAAAATAATTGCCGTATTACAAATTTGTTATTTTTCCTGGAAACTTGGCCACATATAATGACACAATGCGAAGGTTTCCCAATTTTTTGGTTTTTTTTGAATTTTTTATGCCCGTTTCAAAATGCGATCAAAACGGCGGGAATGACCGTTCCTAACTAGTGGTTGAATCTTGGAATTTTTTGGTGTTTCTCTGATTAAATAGGTACTTATGTACCTAGAAATGATTTTTGAAAAAAATAAATAGCAAACTATGAGGCAACTGCAGTTCAAATTTGACCCGCTTCCAGCTGAATCGGCGGAAATTTGTCTTTTTCAGGAGAGGTGGATCAAAAGTTTTTACACCCAACCATTTTGTTAATTATGCATTAAATATGTCCTAGCATTTTAGCAAATTGATTTGGTCCAATTTTACAACAATTATTTGGGAGGTCCTTCACAAAAAAACCTCATTTTAGGCACTCGAAAAATGGAAAATGGTTTTTTCGTCCAAAGCAAATGAAAACTTCCTTAGGCAACATTGTTTGCCATTCCAATATGCACCCTTGTGCACAATATGAGATTATTTGAACAAACTATGCCATGAATGTGGCCATAAGATTGATCATTTGGCTTGAAAGCCATTGATCTCCACACGTGATAGCTCGTTTCTGAGAACACTTTTTAAAAATAATTGCCGTATTACAAGTTTGTTATTTTTTCTGATAACTTGGCTACATATAATGACACAATGCGAAGGTTTCCCAATTTTTTTGAATTTTTTATCCCCGTTTCAAAATGCGGTCAAAACGGCGGGAATGACCGTTCCTAGATAGTGGTTGAATCTTGAAATTTTTTTGGTGTTTCTATGCTTAAATAGATACTTATGTACCTAGAAATGATTTTTGAAAAAAATAAATAGCAAACTATAAGGCAGCTGCAGTTCAAATTTGACCCGTTTCCAACTAGATTGGCGGAAATTTGTCTTTTTCACCAGAGGTTGATCGAAACTTTTGACAGCCAACCATTTGATCAATTGTGTATTAAACATGGCCTAATATTTTAGAAAATTGATTTGGTCCAATTTTACAACAAATATATGGTAGGTCCTTCACGAAAAAACTTATTTTGGGCACTAAAAAAAATGGAAAATATTTTTTTTCCAAAAACTCATTTCTCACGACACCTTTTAAAAGTTATTTATCTTATTTCTTGTTTGTTATTTTTCCTGAAAACTTGTTCACATTTAGTGACATAATGAGAAGGTTTTGCATTTTCTTTTTGAATTTTTCAGGTCATAAAATAATTGACTTGATTTTAACACGTTAATTTTAGGCAACTATGACCTATTTAAATGGTCAATAACATCACACTACATCCTGATTAGTCTGTGGACATCTCACACGGATCACGCATCCTACGTCGTCGGATGCTCGCGGATCCAACAGCCATCCTCAACCCTTCCACACCAACCCTGAAACCCTAACAGGTCATTTTCAATCCACCCCCCTGCCTCCTTTCTTTCCCACATCCATCCATCGATCCCCTTCCATCCCCTCGCTCAGCTTCAGTCTTCTGTCATCGTCCTCCCCATCTCACATCTGCATCGCGCCGCCCCTCCTCCCAAATCCCGTCCGGCGCCGCCGCACCCCACACCCGCTGCTGCCCCCACTCCTCTAGTGCCATCTCCCTCCTCATCGAGGGCCGATACCTCATCGTCCAGCCACTCTAGCGCCGCCTCCCTCCCCATCGACCAGCGCCTCATTGGCCGTCCAGTGCAGCCACCATGCCTCCAACGCCAGTCTCCCACCCCACCGAGCGCCGAGCCCTCGCCACCCAGCACCGCCCACCTCCCCATCAAGCACCTCCCCATCAAGCACCGCCGAGATTCTGGGAGAGACCCCCGCCGCGATGCCGAGAAGGTGGCAGGTCTGGGGCCGGCCTGACGGTAGCCAAGTCTGGGTCCCCGCCCCCGACCCCGACGCGCCGCCCCCGCCGCCGCCCGCCGCCGCCCCGCCTCTTCCTCCACCGGGGCGCGCCGCGGGGACAGCCGCCGCTTCATTCGAGGAAGCGCTGGTCAAAGGTACCCCCCCATCGTGCTCTCATATCAGCGTGGATTCCTTCCTAAAAATGGTGGTGGATACTGACTTGACTGGCCCCTCTCCCGCGTTGTCGTTTCTCCGATCCGAAACCCTAGGCCGGGGTGCTGCCGACGGATGCCGTGTCGAGTCCATGGCCAACCACCTCGTCCAAGGTACGGCCTCCTCCCTTCACCTCTTCTATTTGGTCCTTGTCTGTGTGAGCACGCGTGTGCCCCTACCTGCATCCTCAACTATTGAAATGGCTGCGCGCGTGCTCAAGCATCTCTAACCGATCCCTATATGGCCTCTTATCTTTAACTCCTCAAATTTGCTCCTCTATAAATTAGTGGTTCCTAGCTGAATCCTTAAACTTAACTCCTTAAAGAATTAAACACAAATTCATGTTAATTTGATTCAAACTAGTCCATCAAACATGATTTGAACTCGATTCAGACTAGTAGCATAAACTATATTACTACATAAATTTAAATGAGATCTAAACTAAAATTGCATAAAAACTAGAACATGTTGTAGTGTCCCTTGCTGTCAAAAACTCGGTGGTGGTGAAATGATGGTGATAGGATTTGTTTTCGGCTTGATGGGCATAGTCTGCACTCTAGAATGCTACACCGTTGAAGTGTAAATGAATTGTGCAAAAAAAATTGTTGTCTTCTATTTTACTGGTGTCTATTCTTATCATGTATAATTTCCATTTAGTACAGAAGGATGCAGGCTTGGAATTCTATCGTTTGATTAAATGAATAAAAACCTGAAGGAGATCTAGATTCTCAGTAGAATCACATAGTTGTAATTACCCGAGGTGTGCTTGAATAAAATGGCGCTCATTTGCATCATTGTATTTCTGAAGAGTTTTAAGAAGAATTCTGGTACGAACGCACTGACCTATACTTGTACATGTGCAGCCGAGGAACCTCCTGTGGGCTACTTCCAAGCATGATGTGTACGTGATGCAGAACTATTCTGTGAGGCACTGGTGGTCCTTACTCCAGAGAGGAAAAGAATTGCTCAACGTGGCATGCCCAAATCAGGTGATCTACCACAGAGCGATGTGATAGTCCAATTCATCGGAATGCCGGTCAATCTCTAATCCACTATGCGACCACACTGTGCAGGATATGCAGGGAGGTCGGCCCTTGTGCAGGGTGAAAATCAGCACCATGACAGTGAAAGACAACCTCCTGGCGGCTGGTGGTTTCCATGGGGAGCAGATCTGCAATGTAAGGAAGCTGGAGTAGGCACGCAGTGCACACACAAAGCATTTTTTCTGCTTGAGAACATGTAGAAATGTAGAGTTGTAGCTTGACACTTAGGTATTTATTATTTTGTTAGTACCTTGGCAGTGAATTCTAGCAGCGAAGCCTCTTCATTTCGAGCAGCGATAGCCTGATTGGTAAACTAGTGCTTTGTGTGTGCTAGTACCTCACAATGTCATCCTTGTATATGCACAGATGAAATTATTCACCCCGCCATTTTCACTGTTTCCTAATCGAGTACAACAAACCTCCTATTGTTTTTTGTGCAAAATAAGTGTGAAACATTGTAGTGCTGACCCAACATGTACCTAACATTTCTGATGTGTATTTCCTTTGATTCCCTAGGCTTAACCTGTAAGCTATAATAACTTTTAATCGGTCTGTGGGAAATTGGGCATATTGGGTTGGTAAATATAGAACTGTAGAGATGTAGAACTAAAGCGTGGTCCTTAGCTATTTAAGTTGATTGTACTTGGTAGTACCTACACAGTGAAGTCTAGTTGATTCAGGAAAACTTGACTTGAGATTTTCTTTCTTATGATTTACTGATGAAACCTTAATTGTTGAATCTTGATGTAGGCATCCCACCGCCGATCCATATCCAGATCAGCTGCGTCGCCGGTGCCGGTTCTACACATAGGTCAACATGCCCTGTTTATATGAATTGTTTTGTATCTAGCGACTAGTTGTCACACTGATTAAAATCTCCGCGCAACGAGCAAGTAATCAGTGGCCGTGAAGCAACGTTTATAATATTTGTATTCTACCATGCAAAGATGTAATACTTGACTGCTCGCTAGCAAGATTTCAATCATAATCTGTGCATACTTGTTTATGATATTTGTGTGCCCATGTAAAACGTATGCGGTTCGTCCTAGGCTAGATCCCAACCCGCGTTAGAGCTGCATACTATGACTTCCTCTTGCCAGTGAGATCTATTCGTACTTGTTAGTAGTCGATGGGACGCTCAAGCTTCACTGCTGCTTCTGCTGTATATTTTTTGTAACCCATGTTTCTACTTGCAATCAGCATACAATTTTGCGTCAAATGGTTAAATGATTCCACATTCTGTAGGATTAGGGCATCCTGTTGCTTGTTGCTAGCTGTAGGATCTGACTTTTGGTTGTTGTTTTGGAGATGTAGGCCAGGGGAAATGACTACCATTCCAGGGTCTCCGGTCTGGGAGCTCGTGAAGAAGAACAACTACTTCTTGATCAAGCAGTTCGGCAACAACACCAAGGTGCAGTTCAGCAAGGAGCCCAACAACCTCTACAATGTCCACTCCTACAAGTTCTCGGGTCCGTAGCTGTTTGCACTGTTTTTAACCCTTTTGATTGCAAGTGTCTCTGCAAGGAGCTAACTTGCTGTGGGGCTGATGTGGTTTCAGGCTTGGCGAACAGCAAGACCGTGGCGGTCCAGCCATCAGCGGGAGAGGACAAGGCTGTTGTCCTATCCACGACCAAGACCAAGAAGCAGAACACCCCTGCCAAGCTCCAGCACAAGACTCTGATGCGCAAGGAGTTCCACAAGATGACCAAGTCTGTCAAGAACCAAGTATTAACTCCAGAGTTTTGTACTTGAATTGCCCTTATGCTTGGCTTCTAAGCTACAACTGTAAGTCATGGCTTGTCTCTACTTCCTCCTTGAGTTCAGAGTTGTGGCATGGCATGCTTGATTTTTTGGTGGACTTGTGTCCTTGACGATGCACCGTTGTTTCACTACCAACCATCAGATGCAGTAGCTGCTCCTGCTTGCTACTCCGCTGCCGCCGCCCGTTGTTTTGCTACTACTCCTGCTAGTTAGTCACTGCTGCTGCTCCTAAGCACTGCTCGTAGATGCTGCTACTTGCCGCTGTTGATTCCTCCTACAGCCTGGCATCTGCCATTGTAACTTCATGCTGATGTAACATGTGAATCTGTTGGTCCTGCTTATTGTCTTTAAAGAAGTCAATGTACCTACCTTATTTTGTGCTCTGTTATTATCTTTGATCAGTATCAGTTGTGTCTCTTAGAGAGACACTCCTACCTTTTCTGACTTGAGTTGTTAACTATTGTTCCATACTTCTGTTAGCTACAACAAAATCTTTGAATTTGGTACTGCATGAGTTTTATGTGTTCTGGTATATTTGATGGATGGATGGATGGGTTTATGTGTTCTGCTGGTATATATGCACGCTAGTATATATGCACACGGATTGGCCTTCATTATTTTGTATCTACTGTTAGATATATGCTGTTAGATTTGCTTTCATTTTGTACCTAACCATTTTGTTCTCTAACGTGCAGATGCTGGCGTTTCATGTTTCGTCGCGAGCATCAAGACGAAGAAGTCGGAAGAAGCATAGTTCAAGCTCATCGGAGCTAGTTCAAGGAGTAATGAAGCCCTTGATGCTGATCCCTATTGGAACAAATTGAAGCACGAACTGTGACATATAGGGCTTGTTATACAGTAGAGCTTGATGCTCATCGGCTCATGTGACATATTGTGCACCTATTGAGCTTGTTATACTATGATCACATTTGTATGTGTTGATGTAACAGATTGTTGCTTCTTGTTATTTGAAGTATTACACCTGTTTTCTGTCTATTTTGATTTAAATATTGGTTGTTTAATTATTGGCATATTGAAATCTAAGGAACATGACCACGACAACAAGGACCCACTAACCAGAAACGGACATTTGGGACCCGCTTATCAGAATTTGACAATTGAGACCCATTTGAAAAAGGAAAAAGAAGGGACACAACCCAAAAATAAAAAGGCCGAATTATAGGGCCTGGCCCGTGTAGCTTACCCAAATTGAAAGAAAAAAAACAACAAATGGGTTGAATTAATAGGCTCGACCCATATAAACATCCAATTGGACATGGCCGATTCTAATTTTTGACCTTTTCAATTGGTCGCAATTTTGCCACGTCAGATTGCCACGTCGGATCCGACGTGGCTTGGGTAGACAGCCAATGACCAAAACAAAAGGTTATGAGTTCAACGACCTTCTGAGAGAAGGGCGTTAATTTTAGTTTACGACCGCCAGCTTTTGACCTTCTGTTTTTGTCACAAAAAGGTTGCAAATGAAAAACTATGACCTTTCAGCGGCCAATAGTGAGGGTCACAAGTTGACATATTTCTTGTAGTGCTGCTACTGCTTAGAGTTGAGTCAGGTCTGATTCATCGGGGATGAATTGGAATGGTGATGAACATGTCCTACTGTGTGTGAGCTAAGTGTGTGAACACGATTTGGTAAAGGTAGCGGTGAGAGGCCATGTAGGAGTACATGGTGGGTTGTCTCATTGCAGCCGTCCTCGGGAACTGAGTTATGTGTTTGTGATCCATGAACAGTTACTACCACACATTGGGTTCCGGTAACTCGACCCCTCTCGACTTATTGATCAACTCGATCTCTGTCCAGGAGTTGCAACTAGTTTCTGATGTTTGTAGGTAGTGTTAGTAGTCTACCAAGTGGCACCCGGTACAGGTGGGCTTGGGACAGACTAGGCACAGTGGCACGGTGTACCAAGTGGCACCCGGATGGTGGGCTTGGGAACCCTGCTCACATCGCTTGGGGCTGTGAGCGACACCCCGGCCGGATCTCCTTGCGGATGGAACCCGAATAGGCGATAAACTTGGACTAGAGACTTGTGTGGTTAGTCAGGTTGTGGCCAACTCCCTCGTCAGGCTTCCGCTTGAAGGTTGCCGAGATACACGGCGTGTACATGGTGGTAAGTGGCGAGAGCATGTGTGAAGAAGTACACCCCTGCAGGGTTATCATTATCTATTCGAATAGCCGGATTCCTCGGATATGGAAACTTGGACCCCTTGCATAGTTCATAGACAAGTGAAAGTGGATACTCTAAAATGCGCAAGATAAGCGTGAGTGCTATGGATGGCATTCTCGTAGGGAGACGGAAGCGGATCCATAGTGGTGTATTGATATGGTGAATATGTGGACTCGTCTGCGCCACCTCAAAAGAGTTACTTGCAGTCATAGTTTAGGATAGCCACTGAGTCAAAACTGGCTTGCTGCAGTCAAACTCCAGCACCCCTTTGTTGATACCGATGCATATGTAGTTAGTTCTGATGTAAGCCTTGCTGGGTACATTTGTACTCACGTTTGCTTATTTTATATTTTTGCAGAGAGATTTCAGTCTCGCTAGTAGTTCCGTGTGGACTTCGACGTTTAGCTTGATACCTCAGCTACGATCTTGTGCCCTCGGCAGGATCTGGTAGATAGTCAGGCTTCTCAGCCTTTTTCATTTGTAGAAGTCTGTACTCAGACATGTTAAGCCTCCGCATGTGCTTTGACTTGTATGCTCTGAATGTTGGGTCATGAGACCCATGTTTGTTTTATCTGGCTCCTCGGAGCCTAGTGGATAAATACTTTGAGTCGTAGAGTTTTGTTGTGATGCCATGTTGTATTTACACATATCGAGCATATTGTGTGTATGCTTGAAATGCTTGGTATGTGTGGGATCCGACAACCTAGTTGTTTATCCTTGGTAGCCTCTCTTACGGGGAAATGTAGTCTTGTGCTTCCATGAGCCATAGTAGTCCGCTACAGCCCGGTTTACCGGAGTCCTGCTATCCCAGCACTACTGCTCCGGAACACTTGACTGGCCGGCATGTGATTCACTTCGTTCCTGTGTCTGTCCCTTCAGGGAAATGTCACGTCACGCGGTGACATCCGGAGTCCTGCCTAGCCTGCTACAGCCCGGGTTCCCGGAATCCTGTTAGCCTAGTTGCTACATCCCGGATTCACACGCTGCTCACCGACATGCTCGATGTTGATTCATGTATGCCTGTCCCCGTAAGTTAGTGCCACTTTGGGTTCATGACTAGTCATGTCGGCCCGGGTTCTTTGTCATATGGATGCTAGCGATACTATCATATACGTGAGCCAAAAGGCGCAAACGGTCCCGAGCCATGGTAAGGCAACACCCGTGGGAATACCGTGCGTGAGGCCGCAAAGTGATATGATGTGTTACCGGCTAGATCGATGTGACTTGGAATCGGGGTCCTGACAACATGTTCCTCTGATTATGAGATTATGCAACTCCCGAATACCGAGGAACACCTTCTGTGCTATCAAACATCACAACGTAGATGCTCTACAGGTGTCTCCGATGGTGTTTGTTGAGTTGGCATAGATCAAGATTAGGATTTGTCACTCTGTGTATCGCAGAGGTATCTTTGGGCCCTCTCAGTAATGCACATCACTATGAGCCTTGCAAGCAATGTGACTAATGAGTTAGTTACGGGATGATGCATTACGGAACGAGTAAAGAGACTTGCCGGTGACGAGATGGAACTAGGTATGATGATACCGACGATCAAATCTCGGGCAAGTAACATACCGATGACAAAGGGAACAACGTATGTTGTTGTGCAGTTTGACCAATAAAGATCTTCATAGAATATGCAGGAGCCAATATGAGCATCTAGGTTCCGCTATTGGTTATTGACCAGAGATGTGTGTCTGTCATGTCTACATAGTTCTCGAACCCATAGGGTCCGCATGATTAATGTTCGATGACAATTTATATTATGAGTTATGTGATTTGATGACCGAAGATTGTTCGGAGTCCCGAATGAGATCACGAACATGACGAGGAGTCTCTAAATGGTCGAGAGGTAAAGATTCATATATTGAAAGGTTGCATTCGGATACCGGAATGGTTTCGGGAAGATTCAGATAAGTTTCGGAGTATCGGGGGTTATCGGAACCCCCCCACCGGGAAGTTATCGGGCCAACATGGGCCTTAGTGGAGAAGAGAGAGGACCGACCAGGAGGTGGCGCCCCCACCCCTTGCCAATCCAAATTGGACAAGGGGTGCGGCGGCGCCCCTCCTTCCCTCTCCTACTCCTTCTCTCTTTCCCCCTTTTGCTATTCTGGAAAAGGAAAAAGGAGAGGGAATCCTACTAGGACTAGGGAGTCTTAATAGGACACCCACAGCTGGTGCGCCTCCTCCCTGGCAGCCGGCCTCCCCCCTCCTATATATACGTGAGAGGGGGGCACTCCAAATACACACCAAGTCTTCTCTTAGCCATGTGCGGTGCCCTCCCTCCACAGTTACACACCTCGGTCATATCGTTGTAGTGCTTAGGCGAAGCCCTGCGCTGGTAACTTCATAATCACCATCAACACGTCGTCGTGCTAACAAAATGATCAAGAGCTCGAGGGATGTCATCGTGCTGAATGTGTGCTGAACACGGAGGTGCCATACGTTCGGTGCTAGGATCGGTTGGATCGCGAAGACGTTCGACTACATCAACCGCGTTACTAAACGCTTTCGCTTTCGGTCTATGAGGGTACGTGGACACACTCTCCCCTCTTGTTGCTATGCATCTCCTAGATAGATCCTGCGTGATCGTAGGAATTTTTTTGAAATACTGCGTTCCCCAACATTGGCATCCGAGCCAGGTCTATGCGTAGATGTTATATGCACGAGTAGAACACAAAGAGTTGTGGGCGATAATAGTCATACTGCTTACCAGCAACGTCTTACTTTGATTCGGCGGTATTGTTCGATGAAGCGGCCCGCACCGACATTACATGAGACCGTGTTCATGAGACTGGTTCTACCGACGTGCTAACAAAGTGCAAGCTCCAGCGATCCATTTATGGACTAGGGCAAGCCTCTTAGAGTTGGAATATACGCTTTGATAGTGTGATCAAAGCATATGGTTTTATACAAACTTTTGGAGAAGCCTGTATTTACAAGAAAGTAAGTGGGAGCTCTGTAGCATTTCTAATATTATATGTGGATGATATATTGTTGATTGGAAATAATACAGAATTTATGGATAGCATAAAATGATACTTGAATAAGAATTTTTCAATGAAAGACCTCGGTGAAGCTGCTTATATATTGGGCATCAAGATCTATAGAGATAGATCAAGATGCTTAATTGGATGCTCACAAAGCACATACCTTGATAAAGTTTTGAAGAAGTTCAAAATGGATCAGTCAAAGAAATGGTTCTTGCCAGTGTTACAAGGTGTGAAGTTGAGTCAGACTCAATGCCCGACCACTGCAGAAGATAGAGAGAAAATGAAAGTCATTCCCTATGCCTCAACCATAGGTTATATCATGTATGCAATGCTGTGTACCAGACCTGATGTGTGCCTTGCTATAAGTTTAGCAGGGAGGTCCCAAAGTAATCCAGGAGTGGATCACTGGACAGCGGTCAAGAACATCCTGAAATACCTAAAAAGGACTAAGGATATGTTTCTCGTTTATGGAGGTGACAAAGAGCTCATCCTAAATGGTTACGTCGATGCAAGCTTTGACACTAATCCGGATGACTCTAAGTCACAAACCGGATACGTATTTATATTGAATGGCGGGGCTGTCAGTTGGTGTAGTTCCAAGCAAAGCGTCATGGCGGGATCTACGTGTGAAGCAGAGTACATAGCTGCTTCGGAAGCAGCAAATAAATGAGTCTGGATGAAGGAGTTCATATCCGATCTAGGTGTAATACCTAGTGCATCATGTTCAATGAAAATCTTTTGGGACAATACTGGAGCAATTGCCTTGGCAAAGGAATCCAGATTTCACAAGAGAACCAAACACACCAAGAGACGCTTCAATTCCATCCGCAATCAAGTCAAGGAGGGATACATAGAGATTTGCAAGATACATACGGATCTGAATGTTGCAGACCCATTGACTAAGCCTCTCTCACGAGTGATACGTCTTCAACGTATCTATAATTTTTGATTGTTCCATGCTATTATATTATCCATCTTGGATGTTTTATATGCATTTATATGCTATTTTATATGATTTTTAGGACTAACATATTAATCTAGAGCCCAGTGCCAGTTCTTCCCTTGTTTTTGAGTATCGTAGAAAAGGAATATCAAACGGAGTCCAATGGACCTGAAAATTTACGGAGATCATTTTTTGGACCAGAAGAAGCCCACGGAGCATCGGAGATGGACCAAAAGAGTCCCGAGGCCACCACGAGGGTGGGGGGCGCGCCCTACCCCCCTGGGCGCGCCCCCTACCTCGTGGCCGCCTCGTGGACCCCCCTGACTTGTTCCTGACGCCAACGCCTCCTATATATCCCCAAACTTCCAGAAAATAACCTAGATCGGGAGTTCCGCCGCCGCAAGCCTCCGTAGCCACCGAAAACCAATCTAGACCCATTCCGACACCCTGTCGGAGGGGGGAATCCATCACCGGTGGCCATCTTCATCATTCCAGAGCTCTCCATGACGAGGAGGGAGTAGTTTACCCTCGGGACTGAGGGTATGTACCAGTAGCTATGTGTTTGATCTCTCTCTCTCTCTCTCTCTCTCTCTCTCTCTCTCTCTCGTGTTTTTGATTTGGCATGATCTTGATGTATTGCGAGCTTTGTTATTATACTTGGATCTTATGATGCTTCTCCCCCTCTACTCTCTTGTAATGGATTGAGTTTTCCCTTTGAATTACCTTATCAGATTGAGTCTTTAAGGATTTGAGAATACTTGATGTATGTCTAGCATGTGCTTATCTGTGGTGACATTGGGATATTCACATGATCTACATGATGTATGTTTTGGTGATCAACTTGCGGGTTCAGTGACCTTGTGAACTTATGCATAGGTGTTTCCACACGTTTTCATCTTGACTCTCCGGTAGAATCTTTGGGGAACTCTTTGAACTTATTTATGTTGGTTGAATAGATGAATCTGAGATTGTGTGATGCATATCGTATAATCATACCCACGGATACTTGAGGTGACATTGGAGTATCTAGGTGACATTAGGGTTTTGATTGATTTGTGTCTTAGGTGTTATTCTAGTACGAACTCTAGGATAGATCGTATGGAAAGAATAGCTTTGTGTTATTTTACTACGAACTCTTGAATAGATTGACCAGAAAGGATAACTTTGAGGTGGTTTCATTTCCTACAATAATCTCTTCGTTTGTTCTCCGCTATTAGTGACTTTCCAGTGACTCTTTGTTGCATGTTGAGGGATAGTTATATGATCCAGTTATGTTATTATTGTTGAGAGAACTTGCACTAGTGAAAGTATGAACCCTAGGCCTTGTTTCCTAGCATTGCAATACCGTTCACGCTCACTTTTACCAGTTGCTACCTTGCTGTTTTTATATTTTCAGATTACAAAAACCTATATCTACAATCCATATTGCACTTGTATCACCATCTCTTCGCCGAACTAGTGCACCTATACAATTTACCATTGTATTGGGTGTGTTGGGGACACAAGAGACTCTTTGCTATTTGGTTGCAGGGTTGTTTGGGAGAGACCATCTTCATCCTACGCCTCCCACGAATTGATAAACCTTATGTCATCCACTTGAGGGAAATTTGCTACTATCCTACAAACCTCTGCACTTGGAGTCCCAACAACGTCGACATGAAGAAGGTTGTGTAGTAGACATCAATGAGCAAAACATGATCAGCACCAAGACTCCATGGGTGTTAGAATCATTACTATGTAATCTAGATTATTGACTCTAGTGCAAGTGGGAGACTGAAGGAAATATGCCCTAGAGGCAATAATAAAGTTGTTATTTATATTTCCTTATATCATAATAACTGTTTATTATTCATGCTAGAATTGTATTAACTGGAAACTTGGTACATGTGTGAATACATAGACAAACAGAGTGTCCCTAGTATGCCTCTACTTGACTAGTTCGTTAATCAAAGATGGTTAAGTTTGCTGACCATAGACATGTGTTGTCATTTGATGAACGAGATCACATCATTAGAGAATGATGTGATGGACAAGACCCATCCGTTAGCTTAGCATAATGATCATTTAGTTTTATTGCTATTGCTTTCTTCATGACTTATACATATTCCTCTAACTATGAGATTATGCAACTCCCGAATACCGGAGGAACACCTTGTGTGCTATCAAATGACAAAACGTAATGTGGTGATTATAAAGATGATCTACAGGTGTCTCCAATGGTGTTTGTTGAGTTGGCATAGATCAAGATTAGGATTTGTCACTCCGTCTATCCGAAAGGTATCTCTGGGCCCTCTCGGTAATGCACATCACTATGAGCCTTGCAAGCAATGTGACTAATGAGTTAGTTACGGGATGATGCATTACGGAACGAGTAAAGAGACTTGCCGGTGACGATATTGAACTAGGTATGATGATACCGACGATCGAATCTCGGGTAAGTAACATACCGATGACAAAGGGAACAACGTATGTTGTTACGCGGCTTGACCGATAAAGATCTTCTTAGAATATGTAGGAGCCAATATGAACATTCAGGTTCCGCTATTGGTTATTCACCGGAGATGTGTCTCGGTCATGTCTACATAGTTCTCGAACCCGTAGGGTCTGCATGCTTAACGTTCAATGACGATTTGTATTACGAGTTCTGTGATTTGATGAACGAAGATTGTTCAGAGTCCCGGATGAGATCACTGACATGACAAGGAGTATCGACATGGTTGAGAGGTAAAGATTCATATATTGGAAGATTGCATTCGGACACCAGAATGGTTTCGAAAAGTTTCGGATAAGTTTTGGAGTACCGGGGGTTATCAGAACCCCACCCCCTCCCCGGGTAGTTAATGGGCCAACATGGGCCTTAGTGGAGAAAAGAGAGGGCCATCCCGAAGGTGGTGCATGCCTCCCCTTGCCAATCCGAATTGGACAAGGGGTGGGAGCGGCCCCCTCCTTCCCTCTCCTACTCCTTCTCTCTTTCCCCCTTTTGCTATTGCGGAAAACGAAAAAGGAGAGGGAATCCTACTAGGACTAGGGAGTCCTAATAGGACTCCCCACACCTGGCGTGCCTCCTCCCTGGCCGCCGGCCTCCCCCCTCCTTTATATACGTGGGAGGGGGCACCTTAAAGACACACCAAGTCTTCTCTTAGCCTTGTGCGGTGCCGCCCTCCATAGTTACACACCTCGGTCATATCGTTGTAGTGCTTAGGTGAAGACCTGCGCCGGTAACTTCATCATCACCGTCAACACGCCGTCATGCTGACGAAACTCTCCCTCGTCCTCAACTGGATCAAGAGCTCGAGGGACGTCATCGTGCTGAACGTGTGCTGAACACGGAGGTGCCGTACGTTTGGTGCTAGGACCGGTTGGGTCATGAAGACGTTCGACTACATCAACCGCGTTACTAAACGCTTCGCTTTCAGTCTATGAGGGTACGTGGACACGCTCTCCCCTCTCGTTGCTATGCATCTCCTAGATAGATCTTGCGTGATCGTAGGAATTTTTTTGAAATACTGCGTTACCAAACAAAAGTAATGGCGGTGTTTGTACGTGAGTTATCAGCTCTGTTATGCGTATATAACCATACTATTTGCACAGAAGTTACAGGGGTATGTTTTTCAATAACTTTTTCCAGGGCAAAAGTTACCACGGTGTTTGTACGTGAATTATCAGCTCTACAATGCATATATTACCATACAATTTACACATAAGTTACCCGGGTATATTTTTGAACAACTTTGCCGGGTCAAAAGTTATTGCAATGTTTATACATAAGTTATCATATTTATTGTATGTATATTATCGTGCTATTTACACAGAGATGGGTATGTTTTTCAACAATCTTCATCTTGGGGTCAAAATTTATCCTCGTGTTTATACGAGAGTTATTCATATGTCACCATGTTATTTACACTGAAGTTAACGTGGTATGTTTTTAACAACAAATATCTCTCGAGGCAAAATTATCGTGATGTTTGTATGTAAGTTATCACGTCTGTGACAAGTAAATTACCATGCTATTTGTACAGAAATTATCATGGTATGCCTCAACAAGTTCTTTTCCCATGGATAAATAGTTATAAATGTGTTTATATGTAAGTTATTAGGTCCGTGGTGCGTAAATTACCAAGCTATTTACATACAAGTTATCATGGTATGTTATAATCAATCTTTTTTTCCTGGGTGAAAACTTATCAATGTGTTGGTATGTAAGTTATAAAGTCTACGATGCGTAATTTATTACGCTATTTATGGAGAAGTTATCAGAATCTTAGATGATGCACGACGAAACTTGAGCGCATAGTTTTAAAATCATACTAGTGAGGTCGCCGGCTTAGTTTTCCAGTGCCCCCCGACTCACTTCCCTGATTTTCGGTTTAATCTCATATGAAGAAGTTACAAGTACTGTCTAAATTTTTCGAAAATAAAATAACTAGTTAGCTCGATTGTTGTTACGTTGACAATCCATGATGAGATCATGTGTTCGATTCTACGCTATGAACCAAGTTTTTTATTTTCTTTCTCTTAGTTGGGAAAGAGATCAACATTAATTGCGCTCAAAATAGGAGGGAAAGAGAATCGTGTGGATTAATTCTGTTTAAAATGGATAATAAATCCGTGTTTTTTAAGGAGAAAATAAATCCGTGTTAATTCTGTTTAAAACGAGAAAGAAATCAGCATTAATTACGCCGCACAAAGAAGGGAACTGAAAATATATTTGAAAAATTGTAGTCAATGCGGTGAGAAAAAACGTGCGGATTAGCGGGTGGCGCAAAAAAATACGATTGCGGGATCTAAACTACGGCGAGCATCTCGAGCACGAGATGCGAATCGAACGGTACACGGGTACGTTTAGATCTGTTGAGTATTTCCGATCGTTTGGAAATTAGATTTCTTTTTTTCTTTTCACAACTAGAACAATGCCCGTGCGTTGCACCATGATATAAATATTCTAGTACGTTACCTTGTGATTTACATGTCAATAATAATGCAATTGTGTAAATAAATGTTCATCAAATTCTGCACATGAATTAACTTATATTTTGATTAGAAGTTTGTTAAGTAAATTAAAGTGGACTTAGTTTAGAAGGTAAGTAAATCACTACATGAATCAACTTATTTGCCGTCCGCCATGGTAGACGGCAAAGGCACCAAAAGCGTACGGCAAACCTCTTTGGCGTCCGCTACCAACGGCAAACCTGCCCAGCAAAGAGAGCGACAGTAAACATGTTCTGTGCCATCTGTTTCCTCAAAGCGGACGGCAAAGACCCCTTGCTATCGGCGGCGGACGACAAAGACATGTGTTAGTCATGTTAGGTGGCTAACGACAGCCTTTACCACCCGCTAGCAAACGGCAAAGCTGCCCAGCCCTGACATCAGCAAATGCGTCAACAAACCCAGCTCGTTGCCATCGGCCACCGACGGCAAAGTGACCAAATGGGTCAGCTCCCAGATTGCACAGGTTGCTGCCACATGGCTTCTTTGTCGTCGGCGGCAAACGACAAAGGTCCCTTTGCTGTCGGTGGAGGACGGCAAAGTGCCTGTATTGTTGCTGGTTTTTCTGTTTTGTGCTATATCCCTGCATTTTCAAAAGATATATATGATATATATAGTTTCAACATCAAACATAGCCCATGTATCAAACATCTAACAGTCCATCAATGCAATAGAACACATAGGGTATTGAAAGATCCAATACATACATAGTTTCACGGAGTTCATCCGTATATACATACATAGTTTCACATTGTTCATCAATACAAATGAAAACAAGAGCTAAACACTAGCAGCCCATCATTGCTGCTTCCATGAAGTGAATCAAACCTGCAAAAATGGGAGTAAGAAAGTTAGAAGAAGAAGAAGAAGAAGAAGACTAGAAGAAGAAAGAAGAAGAAGAGAAGACTAGAAGAAGAAGAATTTTCTTCTTCTTCTTTTCTCATCTTTCTTCTTCTCTTCTATAATTTTATCCCTTTCCTCCTCATTCTCATTGTTCTTCTTTTATTCTTTCTTTTTCTTATCTTTCTTCTTCTATTCTTTCTTTTTCTCCTCTTTCTTGTTTTTCTTCTTCTTGTTGTTCCTTATTTGTGTCATTTTAGAGCTAACAAAGGTAATTATGCCATTTTTTAGCCAACTAAGCTTATTATGTCAATTTGGAGGAAAATAAGATAAGTATATGTCATTTTTGTGCTAACCTAGGTGATGATGCCATTTTTGAGCCAACTTACGTAAGTATAGCTCATTTTCTATCTAACTTAGGTAATTATGCCATTTAGGAAGAAAATAATCTAAGTATGTATTTGTTAAGCAAAACACTAGAGAAAACTTACCCTCATCACAACAAATGCGATGAAGATCGCAACTAAGGTAACAATTGATCCAACGGCATAATGATACCAAGCCTCATTTTCAATGGCATATTTTCTAATCTTCTTAATCTTCAAGCGCATTGCATTCATCTTGATCTTGTGATCATTGGCGACATCGGCAACATACAACTCCAATTTCATCTTCTCTTCTTCAATTCTTTTAATTTTTTCTTTCAAATACTCATTTTCTTTTTCAACTAAATTTAACTTCTTGATAAGAGGGTCAGTTGCAATTTCTGGTTCACATACCTCCTTGATAAAAATATCTCTATGTCAACTTGATGGCCATAATTGTCATAAATGCGAAATGCAACAAATAGTTATAAAATAGAATATACCACATCCGAATCATAAACCAGGCGCGGGCTGACAGGGATGGATATCAAGACCATGGCACTATGTATAACAACCAATCATACAAAGTAAGAAAATTATACAAGTAACTATATAAATCATATAATCATACAAGTAACTATATAAATCAAGTACAACATAAAAAATTGAATACCTAATAATAATCTTGATTGTTGGGTTCAATAAATTCTTTGGGATCAATAAATGCATCACTATCATGAATGAAGTGCTCATCGAGTTCATCAGCATCAACATGTGCAAGGCCAACTTTATGTAATCGGTCAAGCATTGACAAGTCATTCGCAGCAGTTACCTCTTCTTGTTCAGGCTCTTCTTGTTCCGGCTCAGGTGTGAAGTCGGGTTCATTGTCGTTGTCTACTTCAATGTTCTGGTGTGAAGTTGAGCATTTCTTGAAGCATTTTTTGGAAAGACGTGTTTCTTGAAAGAATTCACCTTCATATGTGTCTGGGTTAATGTGAGGTTCATAATCCTCTTCATTGGGGGAGGTGGTCTAACACATGGCGACACTTCATAAACGACATCCCAACCATTCAGATTTGGATCAGTTTGGCAGGCCCATGGTAGATAGAAAACTTGGGTCGCATGTTGAGCCATAATATAGACATCAAGAACATCTAAATGGGCGCTTTGTTTGATTTCGACTAGCCCTATATGTTCATGAGTCTTTCTAGTCTCCTTCAGCTGGAACCAATAACATTTGAAGACTACGACGTCCGGTCGGTATTCACCATAGAATAGAAGTTCATAAATTGCGTCAACTCTCCCATAATACTCGATACCTCCATCGTCGATAGGAGAGATACAACAATTTGTAGACTTTCGGTCGGCCATAGATAGCTCTTTGTTGTAGGTATGAAAGCGATACCCATTGATGTCATATTTGCCAAATGAATGGACCTTATAGTCAAAACCATTAGTGACTTGTCTCAATTCGGCGTCCATAGACTCTGAATTAGCCTACAAGTTTAATACGAAAGGATTGTTGCATTAGCCGCAAATAGACAAAGAAATGAGAATGGTCTAATGCAAATTACCGTTTGTTTGAACCAAGAGATGAAACCGGGAAAGCCGCCTCCTTGCTTTGCCAGAATCTCATACTCTTCGATGGATTCCTTTTGGATCACCGCTCCATCCGAGAATTTGGCGACCTATCGACTGTACCAAAAAATATCCGGGAATAAGAGCAGTTCAAAGGAATTAGAAGCTGCGAAACAATGTACCGTGAGAACTTACTCGATGTACGACCGCACTTCTATTACGTTGGTGAAGATATACAACGAAATGTTCCGCCATTCATCGACATCCAACGATATTGGTTTTGAAGCATCGGCTGGTGGGAGATCCCTTTGAATAGGCTAAGGTTGGATCCACCTTTTTTATGGCAGCCAGCATTGTACCGAGGATTCAGATTATGCAAATGACGATTTTTGGCTTCGTAGTGTGCTGTCACGAAGTTTGCCGCCTCCTCAATAATGAATGCCTCGGCCATCGATGCTTCAATTCTACGTTTATTTTTAGATTTTGCTCGGAGCATCTTCTGCTTCCTCTCAGTTGCGTAGCACCAATGATTTTGCACGCCCCCCCCAATCTTGCCTCGGTCGGGAGATGCAAAATCAAGTGTTGCATTGAATTAAAGAAGCCCGACGGAAAGATCTTCTCTAACTTGCAGATCAACTCCGGTGCCAACTCTTCCATTTTTGCTAGCACGGCGGGCGATACTTCTTTCGCACAAAGAACACGGAAGAAATAGTTCAGCTCTGCCAGTACTAGCCATTCATCCTCAGGGATGAAGCCACGCAACATCACCAGCATTACCCGCTCAATCCATATGTGCCAGTCATTACTCTTGAGACCAAATATTTTCAATTTGTCAAGACTCACTCCTCTCTTTAGATTCGCTGCATACCCATCGGGGAACAATAACTGCATTTTCACCCACAAGATAATTTCCCTCATAGCTGGCCTTCCAAGATTGAACCGTGCCTTTGGCTTCGTCCAGTTCTGCTTTCCTTTCGGTTCCTTCATGTTTTGTAACGGTCTATCACATAGCGCCTCTTGATCGACTCTAGCCTTAGTATTATCCTTTGACTCCCCCTCTATGCCGAACAATGTACCAAATAGGGCCTCGGCAATATTCTTTTTAGTGTGCATCACGTCGATGTTGTGTGGGCAGAGGAGCTCTTTGAATTAAGGCAGATCCCACAAGCATGTCTTTTGAGTCCAGGCGTGTTCCAAATTATATCCCTTGAAATACCCTGGATGCTGTGGATCTGGCTCGAGAGCGTTTAAGTAATCCAGGGTCTCTTGGCCTGTCAATGGAGGTGGTGCAGAGTTTTTGACAACTCTAACTTTCATGAAGTTCTCCTTGTCTTTCCCGAACTTATGGCGAGGATCCAGGAACTGTCTATGCAAGTCGAAGGAAGAAAACTTGTGACCCGCCTGCAGCCAACGAAACTCAAGAGTTGCCTTGCACGTGGGGCACGGGAACCTTCCATGCACACACACTAGCCAACAAATAGCGCATGCGCTGGCAAGCCAGGTGTCGAGTACATGTATCAGACACACATTTTGATCTCCTGTTAGTTAAAGGCGTCGTATGTCTTGAACCCATTATCCCAAGCTTCTTGCAATTCGTCCTTAAGCGGCTGCATATACACATTCATATTTTCCCTCGATAGTTCGGCCCTAAAATTATCAACGTTAGAAAAATGTCCGGGGGGAGATTGAGTGGAAAGACAAATACGGGCCAGCAACTGTATTTGTTGAGGAACATAGCATGCAATTTTAAAAAAATTCCTATGATCACGCAAGATCTATCTAGGAGATGCATAGCAACAAGAGGGAGAGTGTGTGTCCACATACCCTCGTAGACCAAAAGCGGAAGCATTAGGTTAACACGATTGATGTAGTCGAACGTCTTTATGACCCAACCGATCTAGTACCAAACGTACGGCACCTCTGAGTTCAGCACACATTCATCTCAATGACGTCCCTCGAACTCTTGATCCAGTAGAGGGTCGAGGGAGAGTTTCGTCAGAACGATGGCATGGTGACGGTGATGGTGATGTGATTCGCACAGGGTTTGCCTAAGCACTACGACGCTATGACTGGAGGAGTAAACTGTGGAGGGGGCACCGCACACGGCTAAGAGAACAACTGTTGTGCTTTGGGGTGCCCCTTCCCCCGTATATAAAGGAGGGGAGGATGAGGCCGTCCACCAAGGGGGCACGCCAATGGGGGGAGTCCTACTTGGACTCCACTCCTAGTAGGATTCGCCGCCCTTTTCCTTTCTCATCGGAGGGGAAAAGGGAAGGAGAGGGAGAGGGAGAGGGAAAGATGACAGGGGGGCGCGCCCCCTTCCCCTTGTCCAATTCAGACTCCTTAGGGGGGCGCCACCCTGCGGGCTCCCTTCTCTTTCTCCCGTATGGCCCATGAAGGCCCATTACTTCCCCGGGGGGTTCCGCTAACCCCTCGGTACTCCGATAAATATCCGAAACGTCCCGAAACCATTCCGGTGTCCGGATACTATCGTCCAATATATCAATATTTACCTCTCGCTATTTCGAGAGTCCTAGTCATGTATGTGATCTCATTCGGGACTCCGAACAATCTCCGGTCACCAAAACACACAACTCATAGTACAAATCGTCATCGAACGTTAAGCGTGCAGACCCTACGGGTTCGACAACAATGTAGACATGACCGAGACACATCTTCGATCAATAACCAACAGCGGAACTTGGATGCTCATATATGTTCCTACATATTCTACGAAGATCTTTGTCGGTCAAACCGCAATAAAAACATACGTTATTCCCTTTGTCATCGGTATGTTACTTTCCCGAGATTCGATCGTCGGTATCATCATACGTAGTTCAATCTCGTTACCGGCAAGTCTCTTTAATCGTTCCGTAATGCATCATCCCGTAACTAACTCATTAGTCACATTTGCTTGCAAGGGTTATAGTGATGTGCATTACCGAGAGGGCCCAGAGATACCTCTCCGATACTCTGAGTGACAAATCCTAATCTTGATCTATGCCAACCCAACAAACACCTTCGAAGACACCTGTAGAGCATCTTTATAATCACTCAGTTATGTTGCGATGTTTGATAGCACACGAGGTGTTCCTCCGGTATTCGGGAGTTGCATAATCTCGTAGTGAGAGGAATATGTATAAGTCATGAAGAAAGCAATAGCAATAAAACTTAACGATCATTATGCTAAGCTAACAGATGGGTCTTGTCCATCACATCGTTCTCTAATGATGTGATCCCGTTCATAAAATGATAACACATGTCTATGGTCAAGAAACTTTAACCATCTTTGATTAATGAGCTAGTCAAGTAGAGGCATACTAGGGACACTTTGTTTTGTCTATGTATTCACACATGTAGTAAGTTTCCGGTTAATACAATTCAAATATGAATAACAAACATTTATCATGATATAAGGAAATATAAAATAACAAATTTATTATTGCCTCTAGGGCATATTTCCTTCAGTATTGGGTTGCCGTCAGACCAAACACATTGAACCCATCTGTGTTTATGCCGACTCGAGGATGCCTTGGATCTGCCGCTTTTTTCGCATATAATGCATTACAAAAAAGACACATCCATGACATCTTGGGCCAAACGAATTTTTTCTGTCATGCTTATGACACTTCTATGACGATAATTGTGACAAAACCTGGTATCATGATAGATGTGGTGGGCTCCTACTTCTAGGACAAAAAATCATGACAGAAAATGGGCTTTTTGTCCTGGGCGGGCCGGAGACGCATCTGCATGACATTCTTTGGGCCGTGTCGTGGTTCTAAGTCTGACAGTAGGATGGGTGTAGGGATGTAGAGGCATGATCCTAGCTATGGAGGAGTTGTACATGCGAGTTTTACGAGTTCAGGCCCTTCTTAGAGGAAGTAACAGCCCTACGTCTCGGAGCCCGGAGGCGGTCGACTGGATTATATGCGTGTGTGTTACAGGGGGTGCGAACCATTGTGCCTGTGGAGGGGGTGACTTATATAGAGTGCGCCAGGACCCCAGCCAACCCACTACACACATGGTTTAAGGTACATTGAAGAGAGAACGTTACTGGTAACGCCCACATTAAAGTGCTGTGAATGCCAATTAAGCCTATGAGTAAATGCTCGACCGTTGCATATGCAGAGTGGCTTTAGCTCTTCTGCCCGTCGAGTGACTTCTGCGACGGTCAAGTTACATCGATTCTTCTGAGTGGAATGTTTCATGGTCGAGTGGATGATGGTACCCTTTGGATGATCTTGGCTTTAGGGTGCTGTCCTAGGGGAGGATGTCTAGGTCAAGTCTATGACCCTACCCTAGGTACGTAGCTTCATCATTAGCCCCCGAATGGTTCAGGGTTCGAGTGGAGAAGGAGTTGATAATCCTTCCGATTTAGCTTTTGTGCTTTGAGAGTGTCTCGCCCAGAGGTCGAATGAACTTTCATGATGGCTTCAACTGCTTGTTCAGTCGCCTTGATCTATGCTTGGTTTTGTTGAGCGAACTTTCGTTGTTAAGTTTCGAGTGTTGATACGGAAAAAATCTTCCGTCTGAAGGGTTGTTCTGCCGCCTGCGGATTTCGCGGGACTCAAATTTTGGGAAGCGCACCGGGCGGGGGAGGCCACAGTAATCGGGACAGATTAGGCAAGCCGCCTCGATCTCTGCACCACCTTTTTTGCCACGTATCGCACGCGCGACTGTTGCGGGATTTGATAAGATCGTCCGGGCCTACAAGTCAGTCACTCGGAAGCGACCTTATATAAGGCGCCGGACCGGGGCCTTTGAACAGTGCGCCCCCATTCTTCTTACTCCTCCTCCTCAGATTCCTCCACTGCGCCTGCTTCTGCTCTCGGCGTCGTTGCCCCGCTCGAACTTGATTTGCTGCCATGGGGAAGGATAAGACGATGGCGTTGGAGGGCGCGAAGAAGGCGACGGCGAAGGCGAAAGGGAAGAAGACCAGCCGGGGCGGATCTTCGTCGAGGTCCGGCCTGCCGCCTGGCTGGATCCAAGGCGACTGGATCCGCTCGACAATCAGTCAAGATGACATTAATGACCTGGTTGAGGGGGACTGATCCCCCACGAATCGGCGCGGCTCCCTGTAACATCCCAAAATTTCAATTTGGAATGTTATAAATTAGATCATCACTGCATATCATATTTTTTGTTTGCCTTTGGTTTGATCCTACAAATTCTACGCAACTCAAGGACCCTCGGAGAGAGTTGGGGATTTCGTTATTTTCATATTTGAGTTTTCTCAAATTTTGACAAATAGGATCGTTTGATTTTATTTATTTTATCTTCAATTATTTCTATTATAAAAATATGAGAGAGGGAATAAAATGACTTTCCCAAAATAAAGAAATATTGAGTATTTAATAATAAAATCAAATAATATTTTATTTTGGATCTATTTGCTATTTTATTTGAATTTCGGAAAAATGCGCGTTTTTCAAATTTCATTTAGGCCCCAAATAAATGTTCATCCTGTTCGGCTTGATTTTAGAAGTCGGGGAAAATTTATTTCTGGATTTTTGGAGTCCGTTTAGTATTTCTTTTATTTGTTTTTCTGTGGAAAATTATTTAAAAAAACGCAACCGAGTTTGGGCCGTATTTGGCCAGGACTCTGTCCGGCCGGCCTTTATAAGGAGCCGACCCCGAGCCCGTAAGCCACCCCGTGCCTAACCCTAACCCTAGCCGTCCCAAGCCGCCGCCACCGCGAGCCGCTGCCGCCGCTGCCGCCCACGCCGCCGCCCTACGCCGCCGCCCAACGCCGCCCCGCGCCGCAGCTGCCGCCGCCCAACGCCGCGCCGCAGCCGCCGCCGCCCAACGCCGCCGCCACCGGAGCCGCCGCCGCCCCGCCCGCTGACCGCCGCCGCCGCCGAGGTAGACCCCGCTGTCGGTGTCAAAACCGGCGGATCTCGGGTAGGGGGTCCCGAACTGTGCGTGTAGGCCGGATGGTAACAGGAGGCAGGGAACACTTTGTTTTACCCAGGTTCGGGCCCTCTCGATGGAGGTAATACCCTACTCCTGCTTGATTAATATTGATGATATGGGTAGTACAAGAGTAGATCTACCACGAGATCAAGGAGGCTAAACCCTAGAAGCTAGCCTATGGTATGATTGTTGTGTATGGAGTTGATTGCCTACGGACTACAACCCTCCAGTTTATATAGACACCGGATAGGGTTAGGGTTACACAGAGTCGGTTACAATGGTAGGAGATCTTGAATATCCGTATCGCCAAGCTTGCCTTCCACGCCAAGGAAAGTCCCATCCGGACACGGGACGAAGTCTTCAATCTTGTATCTTCATAGTCCAGGAGTCCGGCTGAAGGTATAGTCCGGCTACCCGAACACCCCCTAATCCAGGACTCCCTCAGTAGCCCCTGAACCAGGCTTCAATGACGACGAGTCCTGGCGCGCAAATTGTCTTCGGCATTGCAAGGCGGGTTCCTCCTCCAAGTCCTTCATAGAAGATTGTAAACACCAAGAGTAGTGTCCGGCTCTGCAAAATAAGCTTCCACATATTGCCATAGAGAGAATAATATTAACACAAATCAAATCTACTGACGTATTCCGCAGTGCGTCACCACACTACAGCCAAGTCCTTCACTCGAATCGTTTTCACTTTTCCACCTCAGCGTGTTTTGCGAGGCGGTTTCCTTGGCACGTCTTGTCAAAGCAGAGATCGTGTGCCCCCCTTTTACGGGATTCTCATCAATACGGACGTGGGTAACCCAATCATGCCCGTTAGCATGTTTTCTCGATTAAAGGCGAGTCCCAAACGGTTACGGGGAGGGCTCCTGGTATTCAACCTCTTATAAAGAGATCAAGGCCTTACTCTTTTTTCAATCTCAAACGAGTTTGCCCGTTGCCTCGAGTTCCAACACCCTAGGCTCCAGATCCCAGGTGCTTCGGACCTTCGACAATGTCCGGTTCCGACCTTCAAGGCCGATGGATGCCTTCCTCCATCACGGAGGAGGAAGTGCTAAAGTTGAGAGAGGCTAAGTTCTTGACCGCCGAAATTCCACATAGGTTGCCTGCTCAAAGGCAGGCTATTCCCAGTCCCCAGCCCGGTGAGAGCGTAGTGTTCATGTCTCACTTCCTTCGGGGGTTAGGCTTCCCGATGGATCCCTTCGTGAGGGGGCTGCTATTTTATTATGGGCTGGAATTTCATGACTTAGCTCCAGAGTCCATCCTCCACATTTCCTCATTGATCGTTGTGTGTGAAGCGTTCCTCTGTGTTACTCCTCACTTCGGATTATGGCTCAAGACCTTTGGAGTGGAGCCGAAGATGATCGAGGGACGACACACAGAGTGCGGAGGCGCTATCATAAGTAAGAATGCAAATGCTCCATGGCCCGAGGGCTCCTTTCAAGAGGAGCTCGGCTTGTGGCAACGAGAATGGTTCTATATCACCGCTCCCAGGAGCGCCAAGTGGGCAGCGCCTCCTGCCTTTCGCTCGGGTCCCCCACCACGGCTAGCGTCATGGGTCAACAAAGGATTAGATTGGGGGTTATCCAAAGACGTGCCCCTGTTACAGGGCCGAATTAAGGATCTCTTTGAAGGAGACCTCAGTTTGGTCAAGGTGACGCAGGTCATGCTGATTCGCCGAATATTGCCCAGCAAACGTCGCCCCCTTCGCTTGTGGGAGTTTAATCCAGAGGGACCGCGAGCTCTCCAGAATTTTATGGGTGCAATGCCCGCGGAGATGTACAGACTGTTCTTCGGATCACAAGAGATGTGTCCGGATTTAACCGAGGATGCAGGCCTAAGCTGCAATCGCCTGGATACTCAAGTAAGCAACCTTGTGCCCGGACCTTCTATCCGTATAATTGTCATAAACTTGCCCCTAAAAGAGCCGTCCTTTTAAACAGGAGTGGATAGCGAAGTCAAAACTGATTAGGTGTCCGGCTCCCCTTCCTGAAACCAGGCCGGATCCTGTGGTAGTCAGGATGCTGGAGATAATGCCTTTGGAGGGGGAGGACAAGGAAGCTATGGCCTCCTCGAAGGAGGCTGCTCCGAAGGGAGGAACCGACAATTCCTCTCCTAAGGGGAAGAAGAGAGCCGCCTCTGACGACCCAGAAACCATGGCCTCGAACGGGGGAGAAAATCCTCGTCAGAGGGTCCAACGCCGGGGAGTTCCTTGGCCGGACTACGCCCTCAAGGGGATCAGCCCTCCAGCGAGCCGTAAGTAGAGAGAGATTTTCCTTTTGAGGGATGAGAGAAGTCCTTGATTTATATCTGAGAAGATTAACCGAAATTTTACCTTGTAGCTTGGACCTCAGCCCTTCTCAGCAGAGCTCGTCTTCGGGGGATCTTCTTCCGGAGATGATGGAGAGCGGGATGCCTCCTCCTGCCGTACCGCCTAGCGAGGCGGGCGACCCTAAGGTGTCGTCGCGGAGGGTTTCTCTGAATCCGGCAGGGGCGGAAGATAGCTATGTGGCCCCCCAAGGCTCTCCGCATCCGGCCTCCGAAAGAGGCCATAGGACAAGTCCGGCATCGTCTGGTGCTTGGCCGTAGGAGCTGAAGGTTCTGCTGGGGCGAGCTTCTATCTCAGAGGAGCACCGTGCATTGATGCGCACGATGATTGAAAGGATTTCATCCGCAGAAAGCGGATTGCATGAGGCTGTCAAAAGTTTACTGACGGGTTTTGAGGTACGTTAGATAATGTACACTTTTGTCAGTTGCGCATAAGTAAGATGCGCCCTGTATAGATAGTAGCCCCTGAGACTCTGCGCGTTGTCAAGAAATGACGGCACGCAGAGGATCATAATCCCAGGTCTAAGATGTCGCCTTTGAATGTAGGTGGCGAGGTGTCCGGAATCAAGCCGAACTGATGATGTGGCCGAACTAAAGCGGCAACTGGACGTGGCAGATGCCGACATCGCGCTTGTCAACAAGCGGCTTGATGAGGCTCAAGGTATGTAATTCTTCGGGCGGCATCAGGTAAGAGGAGCTTCATGCCAGTGTCTTACAATGTGTGTGCTTGACGCAGATGGTACGGCCGCCGTGGAGAATCTTAGGGCAGAACTTGCCCGAGCTAAGGAGCAAGCCAGAAAAAGTGATGCGGCTGCCGAGAAGGCCCTTGAAGAGCTGAAAGCCGAACATGCTGCTCACTGCCGAAGCAAAGAAGAAATGGCCGAGATGGCCGAGAAGTTAAAGAGCGCTGCAGACCGTTGCAAACTTCTTGAGAAAGAAGACCGGGCGAGACAGACGGACTTAGGGAAGGCCGTTGCCGATGCCAAGGATGCTTGCTCTGCGATGAGAGCTGCGAAGGAGGAGCTGCATCAGGCCGAACAGATTGTGGCTGGAAAGCCCTTTATGCTGCGGAGGAAGTTTTGTGATCCAAAGTTTGCTCCGTTGGACCGGATGTGGAGTGTGGAGGACACCTATCTGGATTTGGCAGCGAGTGCTGCTGATGCAACCGAACACTTTCGAGATCAAGAAGATCGCGAAGTGGAAAAGCTTTTCTGGTCGCAGTTTCACAATCTAGAGCGTCCACTGGCAGTAGACGATCGTTTGGCTCAATGGGCTGAACTGAATAGGTTGTCCGTACTCGCCATGAAGTACGTCATGGGTTATCTGTGGCCGGGGAGATCGGAGCCGAAGAGTTATTTCAGCTTGGTGCAGCAATTCCTTGACGCGGTGCCACGTATTGATGCGATGAAGAGGTCATCATGCATAGAGGGCGCATGGATGGCTTTATCCGTGTCAAAACATACTGGGCAGGGATGGAGACCACCGTTGTTGCGTCCCGAGACTCGGACGAAAGCCGAGTACCCTTCGAGCACTATTTTCAGGAAGTCCTTGAAGGCGCTCGTGTAATAGAGACGCAGTGCTCGAAGGATGCTATGTTAAGATAGCATATGTAATTATAAAGTAATATTTTGATAAGCTGTAGTGGCCTTTTTTATACTTGTGCCTCCAAGTATTGGGAACACCTCCTATGCGGCCGTTTTAAGATATATATATATATATATATATATATATATATATATATATATATATATATATGTAGAATCTGAAAGATGGCAGTCGTTGGCTTCAGCCCCCACGCACATAGTGCGGGGGTGCTCGCAGAAGACGCATTTTCACACTTAACCCAACGTCTTGGTCCTACAAAGGAGGTGATAGCGCAGCGGGCCAGGCAACCGGACTATAATGCTTTAACACTTTCACTTAGCCATACGTGTTTTACAATGAGATTCTTTAGGTAGCTCCTTGGTGGCAACTGCGCTCGTCCGAATTCGGGGCGCGTATGTGCCTGACCGGGAAGCGGCCCTTCGTTAAAGCGGAGGAATCCGATAGATTCCGATAGGTCATCGAGTGGCTGACCAGTCTCACGCTACATCATGACAGTCAGTTTTCGGCTTTCTCTACTGAGGTGCTCGCCCGGCCGAACCGGGGGCACAATCGCAGTAGTTCTCCTGGTGCTACCTTAGCCGATAGAGCGGAACGTAAGGTAGCCGAACTCAGGAGCCGGGCAACCCAACATTTGACCAAAGACATGATTCGGAGCTGATGCATATAATGCCAAAACTCGCGACGCCGAACACTCCCTAAGGTGTTCGGTCTTTATGAGTGCGGGCGAAACAACACTCTTTATTAAAAAAGCCCCTAGTGTCCAGGTACGTGCAAAAATTCTGACGTGGCCACATGCCAAGACGCCAGCCTCCTCCTTGGTTATATCAGAAAGAAAAAACCAGGGGATGTGTAGCAACAAGAGACAGTAAAAAAGGTTTACGCAGGGTCTTAATCTAAAAAGAATCCTTTAGGACGGGTCCCTACTGCACGTCTGCGCCTGTGTCTCCGTTGTGCCGTATCCTGGACGGGCGCCGCACGACGTTCATCTGTAAAAGAGAGGAACTGAGTTGAAAACGGGTCGTGCCGAAAAAGTTTAAAATAAGCAAAGTATAAAGTAAGATATATAAGATTGAGCTTTATTGTCTCTTATTGTATATGCGTGGAGCCCCTAGTGCGGGGGTATATGGCTTCTAGGCCTGCATCAATGATGATTTTGCACCGAACTCGTCTATCCGCATTCGTGGTCTTGAATGACCTATTTCAAAGTTTTTTGGCCGGTGAGGCCATTTTGCTGTGGGGCTGTCAAAGCGGCCGCACAGTCCTCCGCTTGGGGAGGCGCACTTTAGTGCTTCCCCTTCAAAGAGATGATGCCTCGTGGACCGGGCATCTTAAGCGTAAGAGATGCATAATGCGGTATTGCGTTAAAGCGAGCGAAAGCTTCGCGTCCCAGTAGTGCTTGATAGTGACTTGAGAACGGGACGATATGGAAGGTCAGCTTTTCATGGCGGAGGTTATCGGCAGAGCCGAATGTGACTATGAGCAGGAGAAAACCCGTACAATGGGTGTCCGGACCAGGTATTACCCCTTGAAAGGAGGTTTTGCTGCGGTGGATTCTTGCTGGGTTTATCCCCATGTGCTAGATTGTATCCTGATATATCAGGTTTAGTCCACTGCCGCCGTCCATAAGGACATTTGAAAACTGGAGTCCGCCAATTATTGGATCGAGTATCAAGGCAGCCCAGCCTACATTCTTGATATTCCTAGAATAATCTAGCTGATCGAAGATGATCGGTTTTGACAACCAGTGGCGGGACCCTTTGGGGATGGGCCGTGTGGTGTGTACCTTTACGGGCGCCGCACGTTTGTTATGTGAAGTGAGTTCACTGTTTTTACTTCTTGTGGGAAGTTCTTTTGTTTCCTGGTGCTCTGCTTTTGGGGTTCGTCCTCGTCTTCGCTTGGTGTGTCGAGCCCCTTGTGTTCGGCATTGAGTCTGCCGGATTGTTTGAAAACCCAACAGTCTCTGTGGGTATGGTTAGCAGGCTTCCCGGGAGTACTGTGTATCTGACATATCCTGTCCAGGATTTTATTTAGGTTGGATGGATCGTCCCTGTTATCCTGGGGGGGGGCGATTTTTCCTGATTTTGTCGTGAGCCTTTGAATCCGGCATTGACTGCCGTGCTCTTCGGACTTTTGTCCTTAGTCCAGCGACGGTCCTTGTTGCGTCGCGGTTTTCCGTTTCCATCCCTAGTTTCGGATGTACTTGGGTCGCTGGGGCTGCACCTTGCCAACCAGCTGTCCTCCCCTGCACAAAAGCGGGTCATGAGGCTTGTTAGTGCGGCCATTGTTCTTGGCTTTTCTTGGCCGAGGTGTCTGGCGAGCCATTCGTCTCGGACGTTATGCCTGAAAGCTGCTAAGGCTTCGGCGTCCGGACAGTCGACTATCTGATTCTTTTTAGTGAGGAATCTATTCCAGAACTGCCGAGCTGATTCTCCGGGTTGTTGAGTTATGTGACTAAGATCGTCTGCATCCGGAGGGCGGACATAGGTCCCTTGAAAGTTTGCTCGGAAAGCATCCTCGAGCTCTTCCCAGCTTCCAATTGTGTTTTCGGGAAGGCTTTTAAGCCAATGCCGGGCTGGCCCTTTAAGCTTAAGGGGTAGATATTTTATGGCGTGGAGATCATCTCCTCTAGCCATGTGTATGTGGAGGATATAATCCTCGATCCAGACTCCAGGGTCTGTTGTTCCATCATATGCCTCTATGTTTATGGGTTTGAATCCCTCTGGGAATTCATAGTCCAGGACCTCATCGGTGAAACATAGGGGGTGTGCGGCGCCCCTGTATTTGGGTGTGCCAGATTCCGATGATGGCTTCATAGCGTTGCTTACGAGAGCTTGCTTTCTTGGCCCGTAAATGGACCTGACTGGGCCGTGATGCGAATCCTTGAATGGGTCGCATGCCGATTTAGGTGCGGCGCCGCTTGCCGCTTTGTGGGGTCGTCTATCCGATCGTGTGGCTTTTTCATTTTATGAATGCGAGGGCTCTAGGGCCTCTTCGTCGAATTCGGGCAGTAGCTTTCTTTTCGGATAGCTTTTAGTGCGGCGACTGTCGCCGTACTTATCTGTGGTATTGATTACTTTGCTCCATCTAATCCGGAGTGCGTCTTCCGCTGTTTTTAGCTTCCGCTTCTGCTTCTTTAGGCTGCGTGCAGTTGCAACGAGCCTCTCATGGAGATTCTTCTGCTCCATAGGTTTATTCGGCATGAGGTCGTATGGAATGCCGTTTTCACCGGAGGAGGGATGTTCGGTTTCTCTATCCGTGTTGCCCTGTTCGGATGGTTGTTCTAAGGCCTGCTCGTCGTCTACCGGCTCGTCCTGCTCTATGGCTGGGTTTTTGTCGAGGCGGGGCTTGGGTCGGCATTTACGCCGACGCTTTGATTGCTTTTCGGGGGGTCGATCTCCCGTCCCATCCCCTTTTTCCTCATTGTCGCTTCCTTTAGGGGTATCCACCATGTACACATCATGAGATGAGGTGGCTGTCCAATGTCCTATGGGCGTTGGTTCGTCGGTATCTCCTGCATCGTCATCCATGCTGTCGATGTCTCCGGAGTCGAAGTTGAGCATGTCGTTTAAATTGTCGACAGTGGCTACCAAGTGGGTGGTGGGTGGGCTTTGAATTTCTTCATCGTCTGTATCCCAAACTTGCTGACTGTAATCCGGCCAGGGCTCTCCTGATAAAGAGAGAGACTTAAGAGAATTCAGGATGTCGCCGAAGGGCGAGTGCTGAAAGATGTCCCCGGCGGTGAACTCCATTATCGGCGCCCAATCGGATTCGATCGGCAGGGGCGCGGGGGGCTCGGAGTTCGGAGAGGAATCCGGCTCCTCGGAGTCACGGGCCATGCGGAGTGCGGGGCTGGAGTTCGGATCGATCGCCTCTGAGATTGCAACCCCTGAGGCAGCGTCCAACCGCTGATCCTCGATCGGCGCATTAGGCTCCGAATCAATGGTCGAAACCGATGCGTGTGCGGCCTCCAAGGCGCTGTTCGGCGGCAGAGCTATATCATGCCCATCGAGACAGTGCGACACGCTTGGCTGTGGCTCGAATCCGTCGAAGGTCAAGTCTCCGCGGATGTCAGCCGTGTAGTTTAAGCTTCCAAACCTGGCTTGATGGCCAGGGGCGTAGCTTTCGATCTGCTCTAGGTGGCCGAGCAAATTGGCCCGCAGAGCGAAGCCGCCGAAGACGAAGATCTGTCCGGGGAGAAAAGTCTCACCCTGGACCGTATCGTTGTTGATGATCAAAGGAGCCATCGGGCCTAAAGGCGACGACACAGAGGAACTCTCAATGAAAGCACCAATGTCGGTGTCAAAACCGGCGGATCTCGGGTAGGGGGTCCCGAACTGTGTGTCTAGGCTGGATGGTAACAGGAGGCAGGGAACACTTTGTTTTACCCAGGTCCGGGCCCTCTCGATGGAGGTAATACCCTACTCCTGCTTGATTAATATTGATGATATGGGTAGTACAAGAGTAGATCTACCACGAGATCAAGGAGGCTAAACCCTAGAAGCTAGCCTATGGTATGATTGTTGTGTATGGAGTTGATTGCCTACGGACTACAACCCTCCAGTTTATATAGACACCGGATAGGGTTAGGGTTACACAGAGTCGGTTACAATGGTAGGAGATCTTGAATATCCGTATCGCCAAGCTTGCCTTCCACGCCAAGGAAAGTCCCATCCGGACACGGGACGAAGTCTTCAATCTTGTATCTTCATAGTCCAGGAGTCCGACTGAAGGTATAGTCCGGCTACCCGAACACCCCCTAATCCAGGACTCCCTCACCCACCGCCGCCGCCGGTTTTCCCTAGAAAACCATTCGGTTTTCCGCCGGTTTTCATTCGGTTTTTTAGATCCATTTTTTAGATCGTTTTTTTTCGGTTTAGGTTATTTAGCGAGCGTTCGCTCGTTTGTTCATTTTAACGAACACGTTCACCGTTTAGCTCCAGATAACGAACATTCGTTCGTTAATCTGTTCGTCGTTTTTCTTTTTCTCGGATTTTCCGAGATTATCTCTGATCGCGATTTCTGATCCGATTTTTGTTCTACTATAACTTTTCGCTCCTTTATCGGAATCAGGTGATTCAATCGCCTAGAGTTTCGTCGCGAAACCCTCTTTCCGTTTAACCAACTCAAACAAGTTTTTGCTTCTGTAAAATTTGACCTAGATCCAGATTAGTAAACGAAGTTTGTTTCTTTCGCTGTTTGACTTTCGTTGCTTCTTTCGATTTGATTCTTTTTGCCAACCGGAGTTCTTAAGTTGTACTTTCTGGTTAGTTCTCTTATTTGAGTTTTTCCCATGCATTAGATGAGTACTTATTGTATGCTTGTTTGTTGCGATAGAGTGCCCGGAGTGCGCCGCTTGCTAGTTTGAATCGCTATGTTTTGCGGATCATTAGCAAGGCAAGTACCACTTTGATCATACCTCTTTACTACCCAGTTTTATTGCATTAGATCAATCCTCAAACATTGCATGATTTAGGATCAAATTAAATTGTGGGTTTTGGGAAGTAGATGAGGTAGTACCTATTACCTGTTTCATTATCAAACCTTTGGGAGTTACCTCTACGTTTGCTTATATTGCCATGCTATGCTAGTAGACATGGATTGGGTGAGCGTATCCATGACAGATGTGAGATTGATAAATTAATGGTTTACTTAAGGTGGCAACTTAAACACACATCTGGGTGGATTGAGTCACATGGGTATTCCAGCGAGTGCCTGTTTTTCTTTTGGACCGCCACCCAGGCTCAAAGGGATCATGAGATTATTCATACTGGAAACTTCCGTGGGACTAAGTCGTGCGAACTCTTACAATGGTAGACTAGCAGATGTAGGGGATGTAGGTGGTACGGTCTACCCATTTGTAAGGTGCTAGAGCTACTGAAAGACTATGTCTCGGTCATCCGTTTCTCAAACATCATGTAGTGCGAGAATCCCAACGGAGGAGATCGAGTCTTTTGGGGAAAAGTGTGCAAACCTCTGCAGAGTGTATAAACTAATCATGGTTAGCCGTGTCCCCGGTTATGGACAACTTGAGTATCTAGTACTTGGATTATCATGTGAATCTCATCATGTTACTCTAATTAATTTTGTTGGGTTCTAATGATGATGCTTAATTGGGATTGAGAGGGTGTCTACACTCTCAATGTTTAACAACTACCATGATAGTTAAATAAAATTTATTCCTTTGCAGTAGGGAAAAATTGGCTTTACACAAAAATGTAACCATAGAGCTTTCCACCAGCCAAATATGCATGTAGTATAGTCTTATTCTTTCATTTCTCTCTATGTGTTACTTTGCCAGCATATTCCATGTGCTGACCCGTTTCGTGCTGCAACGTTCATGTTGTAGACTTTTTAGACGACGAGTAAGGTGCCTTTAGGTCATGGTTCTATACTCAGTGATGCCGTTGGAGTTGATGGACTCACTTATCTTCCAAGCCTTCCGCTGTTATCATTATTAGATGGCCTTAAGCCATATTTATTGTAATAAGTTCTCTTTTGAGACATTCGATGTAATAAGCGTGTGATTGCTACTCTGTTATAAATCCTTCAAGTACTGTGCGTGTCAGCATTACTGATCCAGGGATGACACTGAAGCACAGAGATCAGACTGTTTGAGGTCTGGTTGCTACAAGATGGTATCAGAGCACACGCTGACTGTAGGACACGACCACTAAGCTAAAGCCCTAGATCACTACTCACTCTTCTCATTTCTGACTCCTCATCTTTTCTACTCTATTAGGATGGCGGATGCAAGGAACAAGTTTACACAACCGGATGAGGATACACCCTTTGGACGTTATTTGAAGGAAGTCACTAGATACCTGAACATCGGAGTACCAAGCTTCACCGGAACCTACAACGCCACTTTATCGGAAGAGGAGTGCTGGATGATTCAAGTTCAAGTTCCAGGAAGGACGTTCATGCCCATCACTGAGCCCATAGAGTTTTCCTTTGATGCACCAACCTGGAGTCTAGGAAAGAGCATGGCAGCTCACATCGCCATGGGACGTATTGGAGAAGTTTACCGTAGTGATCTCAAGGATACTATCTACTAGATTTGTGGGCGTCGAGATGAGCACTGGGAGATGATCAGCACCAGGAAGGATAGATCAATCACAGCTTTTATCTAGGAGTTAAACCAACACATTCGACGTCAGGAGAACCAGATGTGCGCATACATGATAGATCTGAAGAAGGCGAGGACAAAAATCACGGAACTGGAGGAAGAACTCAAGGCTACCCGTGAAGATTATATGGAGGAAATCGAAGCATTAGTGGAGAAGAATGACGACCTGATCAAGAAGATCGGAATATTCATGGGAGGCTCTACACCAGTAGAAGAACACGAAGAACCCAAGGAGATTCGCCCGGAAGACTACATCATCATCGACGACACCGACTCGGATCCACACGATAGCGATGATGATTATGTTGATGAAGCTGGAGCAGATATCATGGAGTCTGCAACCGAAGAATATTTCTAGTAGACCACCCCATCAGTAGTAGTATTCGACCATGTAAATATAATAGTCCGAGCACTTTTGCGGTAGTTAGACCGATTGTATGCCCTTGTTTGATTGAATGAAGTGAATTGTTTGCTTTTGCCTCATGTGCATATGGGTAGTGTTTTCTCTCTAGACCCCTCTCTATTCTTAAATCTCATCTTTTCTAAACCCATCAGATGCCTCCGAGACGTGATAATGGATTTGCATTCCCACCGAAGCTCACTCAGTTGATCCAGCAGCAGAATACGTTGATGCAGTTGCTAGTCCAGCATCAGAATCAGGGGAAAAACAACAATAACCCGCCACCACCGCCACCACCTGTTGATCACTTCACCCGTTTTCTTAGGCTAAATCCGCCGGTGTTCTCTAGTAGCACCGAGCCGATAGTAGCAGATGATTGGCTCCGCAAGATTGGAAGGGAGCTAACCACTACAGGATGTACTGATGCTGAGAAGGTGCACTTTGCCGCACATCAGTTGGATGGACCAGCAACATCATGGTGGGAGAATTACACTGTCACCTACCCTATAGCCACAGTGACATGGGATCAGTTTCAGCAGGCTTTCTGTACTGCCCATGTTTCAGCAGGAGCTATGGCCATGAAGAAGCGCGAGTTTCGCAACTTGCGCCAAGGAGGACGGATAGTTGGCCAGTATGTGGATGACTTTAGTAAGCTAGCACATTATGCCCTAGATGACGTTGCTACGGATGGAGCTAAGCAGGAGAAGTTTCTGGAAGGACTAAATGATGAGTTGAGCATGCAGTTGATGGTAGCAAGCTTCAACAACTACCAGGAGTTGGTAGATCATGCTCTTATGATTGAAGGGAAGCAGCAGCAAATTGAGAATCGCAAGAGGAAGTATGGACAAGGGAAGTACAATTCAGGAGCTCAGCAGAAGCCACGTTTTACCCCTAAACCGGGAGGACCTTTTCAGCACACCCATGGGGGAGGAAGTTCGCATAATCATAATGGACCCAAGAATGGTAATGGGAATGGAGGAAGCAACGGCCAGAACCGTACCAACTCGTCAACCCCAGCCAAGAGAAACCCGAGCCAAGTCACTTGCTTTAAGTGCCAGAAGACCGGACATTATGCCAATGAATGTCCTGAAGCCCAGAATGGAAATGGCAATGGAAGCTCTGGGAAGAAGCCGAACCCTTTCAATAGGGGACAGGTGAACCACGTTAGCGTGGAGGAGGTTGAAGCTCAGCCAGATGCAGTAATAGGTAAGTTTTTGGTTAAGTCATTTACTGCACTCGTTCTTTGTGATACTGGTGCATCGCATTCATACATCTCAAGGGGATTTGTGGTAAGTATAAACTGCCAACCCAAGCCCTTAGGTCACCCATGTTAGTAACCTTGCCTGGAGCAGAGTATATGACTAGTCTATGGTGTGATCGGTTAGCATTAAGGATTGGTAACTATGTATTTCCCTCGGACCTAATAGTATTGGAATCTCAAGGATTGGATGTGATATTAGGCATGGATTGGTTATCGAAGTACGAAGGGAACATTGAATGCGCCAGTAAGTCAATTTTGCTTACAACGCCAGAAGGAAGAAGGATCAAGTATGTATCCCGGCATGTGCCTAAGAGGACTCAAGTAAATTCCCTAACATGAGTTGTGTAGGAGGAAGTACCAGTGGTGAAGGATTTCCCTAATGTATTTCCAAAGGAGTTGCCAGACATGCCACCGGATAGAGACATTGAGTTTTTGATTGAGCTTTTGCCAGGCATAGAGCCAATATCTAAGAGACCATACAGGATGCCCGCAAAAGATTTGGAGGAAATTAAGAAGCAGATTAAGGAGTTACTGGATAAAGCTTATATTCGCCCAAGTTCTTCACCTTGGGGATCGCCAGTACTTCTAGTGGGAAAGAAGGATGGGTCGTTAAGGATGGTTGTTGATTATCGAGGGTTGAATGAAGTAACAATCAAGAACAAGTACCCACTACCGATGATCAATGATCTGTTTGATCGATTGCAATGAGCTAAGGTATTTTCCAAGATCGATCTGCTATTAGGATACCATCAGTTGAAGATTCGAGAACAAGATATACCTAAGACTACCACCAGGTATGGGTTGTACGAGTACACCGTTATGTCATTTGGTCTGACTAATGCACCTGCCTATTTTATGAACATGATGAACAAAGTGTTTATGGAGGTTTTGGATAAGTTCGTCGTAGTGTTCATTGATGATATTCTGGTTTACTCAAAGATTGAAGAGGAACATAAGGAACATTTGCGTTTGGTACTTGAGAAGCTCAGAGAACATCAGCTATATGCCAAGTTTAGCAAATGTGAGTTTTGGTTGAAGGAAGTTGGATTCCATGGACACGTTATATCCGGAGAAGGTATAGTAGTAGGTCCCACCAAGGTTGACATTGTGACAAATTGGGAAGCACCAACAACAGTTCGAGAGATCTGGAGTTTTCTTGGACTCGCAGGATACTACCGGAGATTTATTGAAAATTTCTCGAAGATTGCAAAGCCTATGACGGAGTTGTTGAATAAGGATACCAAGTTCAAATGGACTGAGGAATGTGAGGCTAGTTTCCAGGAGTTGAAGAAATGTTTGGTTACATCACCAGTGTTGATTTTGCCAGATCAGAACAAGGATTGTGAGGTGTATTGCGACGCTTCACGTCAAGGACTTGGAGCAGTGCTTATGCAGGAGGGAAGAGTTGTTTCATATGCTTCACGACAGCTGAAGCCACATGAGTTGAATTATGCCACACATGATTTGGAGTTAGCAGCCGTAGTGCATGCATTAAAAACTTGGAGACATTTTCTCATTGGAAACCATTGTGAAGTATACACGGATCACAAGAGTATGAAGTATATTTTCACGCAGAAGGAGCTAAATCTCAGGCAAAGGAGATGGTTGGAGCTCATCAAGGATTATGATATGAGATTGCATTATCATCCCGGAAAGGCTAACGTAGTAGCTGACGCACTGAGCCGTAAAAGCCATGTCAACACCCTAATGACGGGAGATTTACCGAAGGATTTAGCCGAGGACCTTCGTGAGCTATGTTTGGAGATAGTTCCAAGAGGCTATGTAGCAGCATTGGAGATTCAGTCTACTTTGATGGATAAGATCAGAGAAGCTCAGAAGGCTGACAAGGAGGTTGCCTCTATAAAGGAGAAGATGAGAAAAGGAAAAGTTAAAGGATTTCGTGAGGATGAGCACGATACCCTATGGTTTGAAGACCATGTTTATGTGCCCAATGACCCGGAGATCAGGAAGTTAATTCTGCAAGAATCCCATGATTCACCATATTCGATTCATCCAGGAAATACCAAGATGTATTTGGATTTGAAGGATATTTTCTGGTGGACCGGAAGGAAGAAGGATATTGCGGAGTATGTAGAAGTTTGTGACGTATGTTAGAGAGTAAAGGCAGAGCATCAGAAGCTAGCGGGATTGCTACATCCATTGCCAATACCCGAATGGAAGTGGGATAAGCTAGGCATGGATTTTATCACAGGTTTGCCCATAACACGTTCAGGCTATGACTCAATTTGGGTTATAGTCGATCGTTTGACAAAGGTAGCTCATTTCATCCCAGTGAAGACTACCTACACCAGTGCTAAGTTGGCAAAGATATAAATGACCAGGATCGTATGTCTGCATGGAGTTCCAAGGAGTATTGTATTAGATAGAGGAACCCAGTTTACCTCAAAGTTCTGGAATCAATTGCACGAAACTTTGGGTACCGGGCTAGAGTTCAGTACAGCTTTTCATCCACAGACAGATGGACAGACCGAGAGAGTCAATCAGATTTTGGAGGATATGCTGAGAGCTTGCGTGCTAGATTATGGATGTAGTTGGGACGACAATTTGCCATATGCAGAGTTCTCTTACAATAACAGTTATCAATCCAGTTTGAAGATGGCCCCTTTCGAAGCCTTGTACGGAAGGAGGTGCAGGACCCCATTGTCGTGGGATGAAGTTGGAGACCGCCAGTTGTTTGGACCAGATTTGATTAAGGAGTCTGAACAGAAGGTGAAATTGATTCGCGATAGGCTCAAGATAGCCCAGTCTAGGCAGAAGAGCTACGCAGATTCTAAACACAAGGAGACAGTTTACGAAGTCAGAGACCGAGTTTATCTTCGAGTATCTCCACTTCGAGGAGTTAAGCACTTTGGAGTTAAGGGAAAGTTAGCGCCACGTTTTGTAGGACCATACAAGGTTTTGGAGCGTATGGGAGAAGTAGCCTACAAGTTGGAATTGCCCGAAGGATTGTCAAGAGTTCACGATGTATTCCACGTTTCCCAGTTGAAGAAGTGCCATGCAGAGATGGCTAATATACCGCTGAGAGATACAGTGCCCCTAGAAGCGATTCAGCTGGATAGTGATTTGACCTATGAGGAGAAACCAATCAAGATTCTTGAGTATGCCAGCCGAGTCACCCGCAGCAAGGTTATTAAGTTTTGCAAAGTTCAGTGGAGCCACCTGTAACGCCCTCGATGCGGCTATATCTCTCACGTGTCGAAGCACGACTTAGAGGCATAACCGCATTGAAAGCAATGTCGCAAGTGAGGTAATCTTCACACAACCCATGTAATACATAAGGGAAAGAGATACATAGTTGGCTTACAATCGCCACTTCACACAATACATGAATAAAGCATTACATCATCCAGATACAATCAAGGTCCGACTACGGAACCAAAATAAAAGAAGAACCCCAAATGCGACAAAGGTCCCCGATCGACCCCAACTGGGCTCCACTACTGATCAACTAGAACGAAACAACACAAAGGGCAAGATCTTCATCGAGCTCCTCCTTGAGCTTGGTTGCGTCATCTGCACGGTAACATAGGCACCTGCAAACTGGTTTTGGAAGTATCTGTGAGCCACGGGGACTCAGCAATCTCGCACCCGCGAGATCAAGACTATTTAAGCTTATAGGAAGGATGGAGTAATGAGGTGGAGCTGCAGCAAGCGACTAGCATATATGGTGGCTAACATACGCAAATGAGAGCGAGAAGAGAAGGCAAAGCACGGTCGATAAAAGTATGATCAAGAAGTGATCCTGGACTACCTACGTCAAGCATAACTCCAACAACCGTGTTCACTTTCCGGGCTCCGCCGGAAAGAGACCATCACGGTTACACACGCGGTTGATGTATTTTAATTAAGGTCAACTTCGGGTTTTCTACAACCGGACGTTAACAAATTCCCATCTGCCCATAACCGCGGGCACGGCTTTCGAAAGTTCAAATCCCTGCAGGGGTGTCCCAACTTAGCCCATGACAAGCTCTCACGGTCAACGAAGGAATAGACCTCCACCCGAGACGTTCCGATCAGACTCGGTATCCCGGTACAACAAGACATTTCGACAGGGTAAAACTAAACCAGCAACACCGCCCGAATGTGCCGACAAATCCCGATAGGAGCTGCACATATCTCTTTCTCAGGGCACACTCAGATGAGACTAGCTACGAGTAAAACCAACCCTCAAGTTTCCCCGAGGTGGCCCCGCAGGCAGCTCAGTTCGGACCAACACTCAGAGGAGCACTGGCCCGGGGGGGTTAGAATAAAGATGACCCTTGAGTCTGCAGAACCCAAGGGAAGGTGGTAGGTTGTTAGTGCAAATGGTAAAATCAATGTTGGGCATTGCTGGAAGAGCTTTACTTAAGGCGAACTGTCAAGGGGTTCCCATTATAGCCCAACCGTGTAAGGAACGCAAAATCCGGAAACATAACACCGATATGACGGAAACTAGGGCGGCGAGAGTGGAACAAAACACCAGGCATAAGGCCGAGCCTTCCACCCTTTACCAAGTATATAGATGCATTAATTAAATAAGATATATTGTGATATCCCAACAAGTAAACATGTTCCAACAAGGAACAACATCTCCATGTTCCAATAAGGAACAAACTTCAATCTTCACCTGCAACTAACAACGCTATAAGAGGGGCTAAGCAAAGCGGTAACATAGCCAATCAACGGTTTGCTAGGACATGGTGGGTTAGAGGTTTGACATGGCAATTTGGGAGGCTGACAAGCAAATGGTAGGCATCGTAGCATTGGCATAGCAAGAGCGAGCAAACTAGCATAGCAAAGATAGTAGTGATTTCGAGGGTATGATCATCTTGCCTGAGATCCCGCAAGGAAGAAGAACGAATCCAAGAAGAAGACAAACGGTCGTAGACGAACGGGTCCTCACAAGCGCGATGTTACCGGAACCAACCCGAAGAAGCAACACCGGAAAAGGAAGCACACAACATAATAAACAACCATCACATAAACATGTCATGATGCACAATCAAGTATGATGCATGTCCGGTTTAAATATGCATGGCATGGGAAAGTGCAACAAACAATACTACAAGTTAAGTGGAGCTCAATATGCAACGAGGTGCATGTTGACGGAACACCACATCAATTATTTAGTTATCTCTCGTTTAAGCTACCCAACAATATTAACTGTTGTTAAACATGGCAAGAGGTGAAGCATAATATAAACTATACCATCTAAACAATTTAAATGGGGCCGGATATAAAAACAACAAATCCGGTAAATCCCCATATGCATTTAGCAATTTAGTGCAACAACAAGTTTAAACATTTAAATGTTGTTATCATGATGCGGATGACATATACCAGTTTTATGCAATTTTATGAAAATGTTGACATAAGCATGTTATGAAGCATTTGTCACCGTGGTGGAAGAAAGGGGTGCCACGGCAACGAATCCGAAAATGATGCCACGGCAACATATCGGTTCCGGTAGCTCACAGAGATACCGGTGCAAAAGGAAGGCGTGACGTGAGCGAGTCATGCAAGATGGTGGGGTGATCCCGACTACGGGGTTCCCACATGTCAGTGGCAAGGCAAAAGAGGGGCAACGTGCACCGAACAACTCCGACACGGAGTAAACACGAGCATTTCATACAACACGCAACATTCGTTCACGGGCGTCGTCTCGGGGTTATACCTTCGAAGCGTGTGTTGTCGGAACGGACCAAGTTCGATGCGGTGTAGGGGAAGTAGACGTTCACGGGTCGACGGTAGTGGTACATCTCGTAGACGTTCACGGGTCGTCGTGGAGGTAGACGTTCACGGGCGTCGTGGAAGTAGTGGTACACGTTCGTTTTCGGAGAGGTACTTGGGGTCATTCGGACTTGCCGATCTCGTCATCTCGAAGGGGTACTTGACGTTCTTAGCGATTCCGAAGACGAGGTAGAGGTACACTTGACGGTTTTCGGCGACGGTAGTGGTACATGTTCTCGTAGATGTTCGGGGTCGTCACCATTCGTAGTCGATGTAGTTGAACTTGACGAAACCCTCAGCGGCAGTAGTGGTGAATGGTCTTTGCTTCGTAGTCGGACTTGACGAATCCGCGTAGTGGTACTTGTCGGTCTCGGTCAGGGCGTTCCTGGTCTTGAGGAGGTCCCCGAAAGAGAGCTTGGCGGCCACGGGGACATGGAGCTGCGGTCTTGGCGTCGGGCAGGGGATCGAAGGCAAACGAGGGACGAAGTGGACGCTGCTGTTGTATGCCAGGAGGCGAAGCAAAGCGGTGACGAGCTCGAGGCAGCGCTGGGAGGACGGCGACGAGGCGGACCAGGCCGGTGGAGCAGGAGGATTGCCGGGGTGCGCGGAGCGGCGACGGTCGCCGGAGGCAGGGAAGCGAGGTCGCGACGAGCACGACTCTGGTGGCGTTGGCGCTCCTGCGGGCGTACAAGGCGGCGGCGGCCTCCTGCGGGACGGGTGCTCGAGGAGCTCCTCTCCTCGAGCGCTCGGGCGACGGGGCCTTGGCGAGGAGGAGGCGCACAGGCGCAGGCGACGGAGGTGGTGGTGGCCATGGACGACGGCGAGGAGGGAGACGGCCGCAGGGGACGGAGGGCCGCCGGAGTTGGCCGTCCCGGTGGTGTTGCGGAGGCCGGGCGGCGGATGCAGGCGACGAGGAGGAGGCCGAGGGCGTGGCGCTGGTCGCGCGAGGGAGAAAGAAGGGCGAGGTGGATCGGGCGCAGGGAGCTCGATGCGAGCGAGTGCGAGCGAGTGGCGGCGCAGGAGGATGGAGGGAGAGGTCGGGCTAGGGTTAGGAAAGGTGGGGCGGCTGGGCTGCTGGGATTTAGTGGGCCGGCCTGGTTAGACAGGCCCAAGAGGCCGGCTGGGCTTCTCTTCTCTCCCTCCTATTCTTTTCCATTTACAAAAAAACAGAAAAGAGAAAGAAGAGAAAGAGAAGGTAGGGGTGGAATCTGGGCATGGGGATAGTTTTCACGGACTCATAAAAATATGAGGAATTTAAATAAAATGGCAAGAGGATTTTTGGAGAACAATAGATTTGCACATGTTGAATTTAATGCAACATGTTTGAATTTTGAAACCCACTCGAAAGGACTCTAAATGGGCTGAGATTATAGGAGGTGACCCTACACAATATATGTGATTTATGGGCAGATTTGGGACATTTATGGGTAAAGTAAAATTGCAACTCAATTTTACTAAAAGGCCCCAAAGGAAGAAAAGAAGTTGAGTAGGATAAAAGGAAATTTGAAGAACGGTGCATATGTGTTTGTGGGTGATTCCAAGCCAATGGAATGGTTTAATATAGCTCCTTACATATCGGGAGGGTATGTTATAAAGAGAAGTCATCCTTCCCTCGATTTAAATGGATCAAAGATCCATACGATTTATTTAGTTGAGATGCAAAAGATTTATGAGATGATGGCATGATGACATGATGCAATGCAAATGACGCAATGAACAAAACAAATCACACGACGAAACTCGGAGTAGCTGGAAGTCTTCTGGAACGTCGGTCTCGGGGCGTCACAACACTCCACCACTATGAGAGGATCTCGTCCCGAGATCTAGAATGGCACCGGAGAGAAACGGAAGAGGAAGAGAAGAGGTAAAACTAAGTTGCTTCTTCGACCAGTGAGTGAAACCAAAGAACCTTGAGAGGTTGAGCAATTTAAAAGAAAGAGCACAACTGAGAAGAACTCCGTTAGAAAAAAAAAGGAACAAGGAACATTACGAGAACTTGAAGGTTGCAAAGACATGAATCAAGAGTTTAATGGACAAGATAGAATTCGAAACCACTCCGGTTAAAACAAGATGAGAGGGGAAGAATTCGGGCAGTACTCCGGTTGAACATGGAAGGAATAGAACATGAACTTGAGAAGATGGGATGTTACTTGATGAAATCAACAACACACTGCCTCCGGAACTATTGAAAGAATGGCACAATGGGTAAGAAGGATTTCAGACAGCTCTCCAGTTGAGGAAGGAGGGAAAACTTGATAAGATTAGAGAACTCGAAGAAAACACGACACTCCGGTTAAATGGATAAGCAAGAAAAGAACACGATCCTCACGAATCGAGATGGTGAGTGAAAAGAGCAACGTCACAATGCCTCCGAAAGAAATAATAGAAGATATATCATTGGAATAACAGAATGGAGAAGAAAATGCCAACTTCTGCCACAAATGAGTTTGGAAAGCATCCTTGCAAGGAAGAATTGAACGGAGTTGTTGGAAAATCAACAACGAAAAGCACAAGCTTGTAGTGGGCTTATGGAAAACATCTCAAAATTATGAGGTGACAACCGGCCACTAACGGAAACAATTGCTTGCTTGAGATCAACGGAGAGATGAAAACTTCTTCCACCAAGATGATAAAGAGATAACTTGGATCATTGGCAAGCACCACAAATAGCAACATTCCCAATGGAAGGCTTTTAGGTGAAATATGACACAAGATAACTCCAACAACGAGGTTGATGGATTTAAAAACAACTCATTCTTGACAACATGTGAATCATGGAACATGAACTCAAATTATCAAGAATGACATAATACCACCTCCAAAATATGGTAGAAAGAATTGCACTCCGGATTACAATATGAAGAAAGCTTGAGCTCCCTAGCAATGAATCTTGATGAAAACTTTGAGAAGGAATTAAATCCTTGATGAATCATCATGTAGAACCTCCATGAAGAACTCCGGTAAACAAAAGGAATGAAAAGAAAGAGAAATTGAAAACACAAGGTGAATCCTTGCAATGATTCAGATGGATCTTCGTGATAATTAGAGCTTGGAACTCCGGGAAAAAGAGAAGATGGAACAAATGAAACCGAGAATTTTAAGGGCCTCCGGAATAAAGAATTAATCACTTGGGTGAACAAGAATAAGAATTATGTTATGCTTATCCTTCACCAATTAAATTGACGACAATCAACGGATTTGGCATACTACTTATTCTCGTAGAAAGGATTAAAAGAGATATAGCGTAAACTTGAGAAGGTCTTCAACGAACCACAGGTAGGATTGGAACAACAAATGAATTGATATGATGAACAAGGAAGAGAGATCTTGAAAGAACCACCGTAAGAATTGAAAATGATCGAAGTAGGGGTGCATCACCGGTAAGAATTAGCAAATGAACGAAGGTGCTTGAGACAAACTAGATACATGAGAACAAAGAGATCAAGAACTGATTAGAGGATATTCAATAGATGCACCGGCAAGATAGGAGAATGATAACTGACGGCTGAGAATGAATAAACCTGAATTGATGGGCTTCAAAGAATGAAACTGAAAAGACTCCTAAAATGCTCCGGATGGGTGAAAAAGATTCTCACAGTCGAAAACAATTACGAGAGGATGGCAACAAGCTAGAATCACGAATCTTGAAGAGAATGGAGCGAGATTAAAGAGAAACTCTTCTTCGGTCTTCAAATGATGAGAATGACAACGAGAAACACCATCAAGAATTATTGAGGCACACCGGAAGAATCAAAAGCGAAGAGGTTGAGCCAACTATGAAAAGAATTTGAAAGATCTTGGAGAAAAGCATTTGACTAATGATAACTCATTCTTACGTCAAACTTGGAGAAGAATTTAGGATAGCTCTGGGAAAATAGAAGAGTCAGGTAAGATCCTGGGAAAAGACCTGTGGGTTAGGGCCCACTCAAAAGAACACCGTTGAACAATTTGAAGAGAGATAATGCACCGGTTGAATTAAATGACTTGAATGAGATACCAATCTCGAAAGAGCTTGAACGAATGCAGAGTGGAAACACGAATCTTCGAGATATCTTGAGCACTCCGGAATAACAAATAGCGAGAAGTGAATGAATATGAGGAGCACCGGTATGAGAAGACATTGAAATGAGGAAAAAGGTATGATCAACAAAACTTGACTTGAATCCACCGGAGAAGAGAAAGGAATGGCGAACTAGTAGAACATCTTCTTGAGAACCACCAGGTAAGAACATTGACGGAAAAGAATGGAGAAACTTCCCATCAATAAAATGGATACTTGAAGAAGAAATCTTAGTCCTTGAAAAAAAGGGTGGGAGGGCGGGAAAAACAAAGGCAACTTGGGGCAGTTGGAATGAACACCGTTGAGAAAACTTAGAATTGATCTTGCGGATGGGGAGAATGATCGGATCCACTTGAAGAGAGACACACTGGTTGAAAAGGATTGGCAAGACAATCTCGATGATCAAGAAGGATTAGTATTCACATAGCAATATGAGAACACCATTTGGAAAAGGTATGGAATCAACATTTGACTTCGAAGCAACTCGAATACCACAACTCAAAACAAAACAAAGGATTTGGCTTGCAGAATAAGCCGGAACAAACATATGATAGAGATCTCGTCCGAAGTTTTCGTGGTGGGGCCTACACGGGCTCGATCGTACAGCACCATCATGTACAAGGCAGTGCACATGACATACGAAGCGTCCCCGAGTCGGCATAGCCAAGGACTCTTTAAGACACAACGAGACCACTGTAAAATCGACCCTGAATAGGCGGACCACTAGACGTCGAACCCCAATTTCATATCATACATCCGTCGGAAAGATATCCTAAGAGCTACTTGAATTCCCACCTATGAAACTCCCGAAATTTTCAGGTTATGCAATCAGGTGTTGGGGATACAGGGGAAGCATAATATCTCACCCAAAACTAACAAATCCTACATCCAGCTGTATCCATCCTTCAACACATAACCAAGAAACCTTCGGAAATCGTCTACCTCAACCTTCGAAAAGCATCTGTTATACAAGTCATGGCAATACTCCCGTACTCACCTCAGTACTGGGTTATCGGGGTTATCTCACCAACAACTGCATAAAAGAGATTTTCGATGTCGGCGTACTAAACTCAGGTATTCCAGAACTGCAACGATAAAATTATGACGACAACACCTCAGAGCTCAACTCCCCGGGACACTTCCACTAAACCCCTGACAGGAGGCACCAAGACAATGTTCTCATCATAAAACCATCGGAACGATTCCAAGATACCCGCGTGATCCTAAAAAAAAATTTAGTGAAATTTGAGAAGAGAAGAGTCAAAACTCTACGTCAGGATGCCTTACCAGAGCGATGAGGAGACTGGGAAGTAAAAAGAATTCCTAAACTCTCCGATATATAATTCCTAAATGACTCAAAACATTTTTCTAGACACAACTCGGCCGCTAAAAACGATCAATCAGTGGGGGCTCCTAAGGTCGGGGAAGGCTCTGATTACCAACTTGTAACGCCCTCGATGCGGCTATATCTCCCACGTGTCGAAGCACGACTTAGAGGCATAACCGCATTGAAAGCAATGTCGCAAGTGAGGTAATCTTCACACAACCCATGTAATACATAAGGGAAAGAGATACATAGTTGGCTTACAATCGCCACTTCACACAATTACATGAATAAAGCATTACATCATCCAGATACAATCAAGGTCCGACTACGGAACCAAAATAAAAGAAGAACCCCAAATGCGACAAAGGTCCCCGATCGACCCCAACTGGGCTCCACTACTGATCAACTAGAACGAAACAACACAAAGGGCAAGATCTTCATCGAGCTCCTCCTTGAGCTTGGTTGCGTCATCTGCACGGTAACATAGGCACCTGCAAACTGGTTTTGGAAGTATCTGTGAGCCACGGGGACTCAGCAATCTCGCACCCGCGAGATCAAGACTATTTAAGCTTATAGGAAGGATGGAGTAATGAGGTGGAGCTGCAGCAAGCGACTAGCATATATGGTGGCTAACATACGCAAATGAGAGCGAGAAGAGAAGGCAAAGCACGGTCGATAAAAGTATGATCAAGAAGTGATCCTGGACTACCTACGTCAAGCATAACTCCAACAACCGTGTTCACTTCCCGGACTCCGCCGGAAAGAGACCATCACGGTTACACACGCGGTTGATGTATTTTAATTAAGGTCAACTTCGGGTTTTCTACAACCGGACGTTAACAAATTCCCATCTGCCCATAACCGCGGGCACGGCTTTCGAAAGTTCAAATCCCTGCAGGGGTGTCCCAACTTAGCCCATGACAAGCTCTCACGGTCAACGAAGGAATAGACCTCCACCCGAGACGTTCCGATCAGACTCGGTATCCCGGTACAACAAGACATTTCGACAGGGTAAAACTAAACCAGCAACACCGCCCGAATGTGCCGACAAATCCCGATAGGAGCTGCACATATCTCTTTCTCAGGGCACACTCAGATGAGACTAGCTACGAGTAAAACCAACCCTCAAGTTTCCCCGAGGTGGCCCCGCAGGCAGCTCAGTTCGGACCAACACTCAGAGGAGCACTGGCCCGGGGGGGTTAGAATAAAGATGACCCTTGAGTCTGCAGAACCCAAGGGAAGGTGGTAGGTTGTTAGTGCAAATGGTAAAATCAATGTTGGGCATTGCTGGAAGAGCTTTACTTAAGGCGAACTGTCAAGGGGTTCCCATTATAGCCCAACCGTGTAAGGAACGCAAAATCCGGGAAACATAACACCGATATGACGGAAACTAGGGCGGCGAGAGTGGAACAAAACACCAGGCATAAGGCCGAGCCTTCCACCCTTTACCAAGTATATAGATGCATTAATTAAATAAGATATATTGTGATATCCCAACAAGTAAACATGTTCCAACAAGGAACAACATCTCCATGTTCCAATAAGGAACAAACTTCAATCTTCACCTGCAACTAACAACGCTATAAGAGGGGCTAAGCAAAGCGGTAACATAGCCAATCAACGGTTTGCTAGGACATGGTGGGTTAGAGGTTTGACATGGCAATTTGGGAGGCTGACAAGCAAATGGTAGGCATCGTAGCATTGGCATAGCAAGAGCGAGCAAACTAGCATAGCAAAGATAGTAGTGATTTCGAGGGTATGATCATCTTGCCTGAGATCCCGCAAGGAAGAAGAACGAATCCAAGAAGAAGACAAACGGTCGTAGACGAACGGTCCTCACAAGCGCGATGTTACCGAACCAACCCGAAGAAGCAACACCGGAAAAGGAAGCACACAACATAATAAACAACCATCACATAAACATGTCATGATGCACAATCAAGTATGATGCATGTCCGGTTTAAATATGCATGGCATGGGAAAGTGCAACAAACAATACTACAAGTTAAGTGGAGCTCAATATGCAACGAGGTGCATGTTGACGGAACACCACATCAATTATTTAGTTATCTCTCGTTTAAGCTACCCAACAATATTAACTGTTGTTAAACATGGCAAGAGGTGAAGCATAATATAAACTATACCATCTAAACAATTTAAATGGGGCCGGATATAAAAACAACAAATCCGGTAAATCCCCATATGCATTTAGCAATTTAGTGCAACAACAAGTTTAAACATTTAAATGTTGTTATCATGATGCGGATGACATATACCAGTTTTATGCAATTTTATGAAAATGTTGACATAAGCATGTTATGAAGCATTTGTCACCGTGGTGGAAGAAAGGGGTGCCACGGCAACGAATCCGAAAATGATGCCACGGCAACATATCGGTTCCGGTAGCTCACAGAGATACCGGTGCAAAAGGAAGGCGTGACGTGAGCGAGTCATGCAAGATGGTGGGGTGATCCCGACTACGGGGTTCCCACATGTCAGTGGCAAGGCAAAAGAGGGGCAACGTGCACCGAACAACTCCGACACGGAGTAAACACGAGCATTTCATACAACACGCAACATTCGTTCACGGGCGTCGTCTCGGGGTTATACCTTCGAAGCGTGTGTTGTCGGAACGGACCAAGTTCGATGCGGTGTAGGGGAAGTAGACGTTCACGGGGTCGACGGTAGTGGTACATCTCGTAGACGTTCACGGGTCGTCGTGGAGGTAGACGTTCACGGGCGTCGTGGAAGTAGTGGTACACGTTCGTTTTCGGAGAGGTACTTGGGGTCATTCGAACTTGCCGATCTCGTCATCTCGAAGGGGTACTTGACGTTCTTAGCGATTCCGAAGACGAGGTAGAGGTACACTTGACGGTTTTCGGCGACGGTAGTGGTACATGTTCTCGTAGATGTTCGGGGTCGTCACCATTCGTAGTCGATGTAGTTGAACTTGACGAAACCCTCAGCGGCAGTAGTGGTGAATGGTCTTTGCTTCGTAGTCGGACTTGACGAATCCGCGTAGTGGTACTTGTCGGTCTCGGTCAGGGCGTTCCTGGTCTTGAGGAGGTCCCCGAAAGAGAGCTTGGCGGCCACGGGGACATGGAGCTGCGGTCTTGGCGTCGGGCAGGGGATCGAAGGCAAACGAGGGACGAAGTGGACGCTGCTGTTGTATGCCAGGAGGCGAAGCAAAGCGGTGACGAGCTCGAGGCAGCGCTGGGAGGACGGCGACGAGGCGGACCAGGCCGGCGGAGCAGGAGGATTGCCGGGGTGCGCGGAGCGGCGACGGTCGCCGGAGGCAGGGAAGCGAGGTCGCGACGAGCACGACTCTGGTGGCGTTGGCGCTCCTGCGGGCGTACAAGGCGGCGGCGGCCTCCTGCGGGACGGGTGCTCGAGGAGCTCCTCTCCTCGAGCGCTCGGGCGACGGGGCCTTGGCGAGGAGGAGGCGCACAGGCGCAGGCGACGGAGGTGGTGGTGGCCATGGACGACAGCGAGGAGGGAGACGGCCGCAGGGGACGGAGGGCCGCCGGAGTTGGCCGTCCCGGTGGTGTTGCGGAGGCCGGGCGGCGGATGCAGGCGACGAGGAGGAGGCCGAGGGCGTGGCGCTGGTCGCGCGAGGGAGAAAGAAGGGCGAGGTGGATCGGGCGCAGGGAGCTCGATGCGAGCGAGTGCGAGCGAGTGGCGGCGCAGGAGGATGGAGGGAGAGGTCGGGCTAGGGTTAGGAAAGGTGGGGCGGCTGGGCTGCTGGGATTTAGTGGGCCGGCCTGGTTAGACAGGCCCAAGAGGCCGGCTGGGCTTCTCTTCTCTCCCTCCTATTCTTTTCCATTTACAAAAAAACAGAAAAGAGAAAGAAGAGAAAGAGAAGGTAGGGGTGGAATCTGGGCATGGGGATAGTTTTCACGGACTCATAAAAATATGAGGAATTTAAATAAAATGGCAAGAGGATTTTTGGAGAACAATAGATTTGCACATGTTGAATTTAATGCAACATGTTTGAATTTTGAAACCCACTCGAAAGGACTCTAAATGGGCTGAGATTATAGGAGGTGACCCTACACAATATATGTGATTTATGGGCAGATTTGGGACATTTATGGGTAAAGTAAAATTGCAACTCAATTTTACTAAAAGGCCCCAAAGGAAGAAAAGAAGTTGAGTAGGATAAAAGGAAATTTGAAGAACGGTGCATATGTGTTTGTGGGTGATTCCAAGCCAATGGAATGGTTTAATATAGCTCCTTACATATCGGGAGGGTATGTTATAAAGAGAAGTCATCCTTCCCTCGATTTAAATGGATCAAAGATCCATACGATTTATTTAGTTGAGATGCAAAAGATTTATGAGATGATGGCATGATGACATGATGCAATGCAAATGACGCAATGAACAAAACAAATCACACGACGAAACTCGGAGTAGCTGGAAGTCTTCTGGAACGTCGGTCTCGGGGCGTCACAACACTCCACCACTATGAGAGGATCTCGTCCCGAGATCTAGAATGGCACCGGAGAGAAACGGAAGAGGAAGAGAAGAGGTAAAACTAAGTTGCTTCTTCGACCAATGAGTGAAACCAAAGAACCTTGAGAGGTTGAGCAATTTAAAAGAAAGAGCACAACTGAGAAGAACTCCGTTAGAAAAAAAGGAACAAGGAACATTACGAGAACTTGAAGGTTGCAAAGACATGAATCAAGAGTTTAATGGACAAGATAGAATTCGAAACCACTCCGGTTAAAACAAGATGAGAGGGGAAGAATTCGGGCAGTACTCCGGTTGAACATGGAAGGAATAGAACATGAACTTGAGAAGATGGGATGTTACTTGATGAAATCAACAACACACTGCCTCCGGAACTATTGAAAGAATGGCACAATGGGTAAGAAGGATTTCAGACAGCTCTCCAGTTGAGGAAGGAGGGAAAACTTGATAAGATTAGAGAACTCGAAGAAAACACGACACTCCGGTTAAATGGATAAGCAAGAAAAGAACACGATCCTCACGAATCGAGATGGTGAGTGAAAAGAGCAACGTCACAATGCCTCCGAAAGAAATAATAGAAGATATATCATTGGAATAACAGAATGGAGAAGAAAATGCCAACTTCTGCCACAAATGAGTTTGGAAAGCATCCTTGCAAGGAAGAATTGAACGGAGTTGTTGGAAAATCAACAACGAAAAGCACAAGCTTGTAGTGGGCTTATGGAAAACATCTCAAAATTATGAGGTGACAACCGGCCACTAACGGAAACAATTGCTTGCTTGAGATCAACGGAGAGATGAAAACTTCTTCCACCAAGATGATAAAGAGATAACTTGGATCATTGGCAAGCACCACAAATAGCAACATTCCCAATGGAAGGCTTTTAGGTGAAATATGACACAAGATAACTCCAACAACGAGGTTGATGGATTTAAAAATAACTCATTCTTGACAACATGTGAATCATGGAACATGAACTCAAATTATCAAGAATGACATAATACCACCTCCAAAATATGGTAGAAAGAATTGCACTCCGGATTACAATATGAAGAAAGCTTGAGCTCCCTAGCAATGAATCTTGATGAAAACTTTGAGAAGGAATTAAATCCTTGATGAATCGTCATGTAGAACCTCCATGAAGAACTCCGGTAAACAAAAGGAATGAAAAGAAAGAGAAATTGAAAACACAAGGTGAATCCTTGCAATGATTCAGATGGATCTTCGTGATAATTAGAGCTTGGAACTCCGGGAAAAAGAGAAGATGGAACAAATGAAACCGAGAATTTTAAGGGCCTCCGGAATAAAGAATTAATCACTTGGGTGAACAAGAATAAGAATTATGTTATGCTTATCCTTCACCAATTAAATTGACGACAATCAACGGATTTGGCATACTACTTATTCTCGTAGAAAGGATTAAAAGAGATATAGCGTAAACTTGAGAAGGTCTTCAACGAACCACAGGTAGGATTGGAACAACAAATGAATTGATATGATGAACAAGGAAGAGAGATCTTGAAAGAACCACCGTAAGAATTGAAAATGATCGAAGTAGGGGTGCATCACCGGTAAGAATTAGCAAATGAACGAAGGTGCTTGAGACAAACTAGATACATGAGAACAAAGAGATCAAGAACTGATTAGAGGATATTCAATAGATGCACCGGCAAGATAGGAGAATGATAACTGACGGCTGAGAATGAATAAACCTGAATTGATGGGCTTCAAAGAATGAAACTGAAAAGACTCCTAAAATGCTCCGGATGGGTGAAAAAGATTCTCACAGTCGAAAACAATTACGAGAGGATGGCAACAAGCTAGAATCACGAATCTTGAAGAGAATGGAGCGAGATTAAAGAGAAACTCTTCTTCGGTCTTCAAATGATGAGAATGACAACGAGAAACACCATCAAGAATTATTGAGGCACACCGGAAGAATCAAAAGCGAAGAGGTTGAGCCAACTATGAAAAGAATTTGAAAGATCTTGGAGAAAAGCATTTGACTAATGATAACTCATTCTTACGTCAAACTTGGAGAAGAATTTAGGATAGCTCTGGGAAAATAGAAGAGTCAGGTAAGATCCTGGGAAAAGACCTGTGGGTTAGGGCCCACTCAAAAGAACACCGTTGAACAATTTGAAGAGAGATAATGCACCGGTTGAATTAAATGACTTGAATGAGATACCAATCTCGAAAGAGCTTGAACGAATGCAGAGTGGAAACACGAATCTTCGAGATATCTTGAGCACTCCGGAATAACAAATAGCGAGAAGTGAATGAATATGAGGAGCACCGGTATGAGAAGACATTGAAATGAGGAAAAAGGTATGATCAACAAAACTTGACTTGAATCCACCGGAGAAGAGAAAGGAATGGCGAACTAGTAGAACATCTGCCGCCGCCGAGGTAGACCGCTGACCACCGCCGCCGCCGCCCGCTGACCACCGCCGCCGCCGAGGTAGACCCCGCCGCCTCTGCCGGTTTTCCCTAGAAACCCGTTCGGTTTTGCACCGGTTTTCGTTCGGTTTTTTTAGATCCGTTTTTTAGATCGTTTTTTGCCGGTTTAGGTTATTTAGCGAGCGTTCGCTCGTTCATTCGTTTTAACGAACGCGTTCACCGTTTAGCTCTAGATAATGAACGTTCGTTCGTTAATCTGTTCGTCGTTTTTCTTTTTCTCGGATTTTCCGCGGTTATTTCTGATCGCGATTTCTGATCCAATTTTCTTTCTAGTATAACTTTTCGCTCGTTTATCGGAATCAGGCGATTCAAGCGCCTGGAGTTTCGTATCGAAACCCTCTTTCTGTTTAACCAACTCAAACAAGTTTTTGCTTCTGTAAAATTTGACCTAGATCCAGATTAGTAAACGAAGCTTGTTTCTTTCGTTGTTTGACTTTTGTTGCTTCTTTCGATTTGATTCTTTTTGCCAACCGGGGTTCTTAAGTTGAACTTTCTGGTTAGTTCTCTTATTTGAGTTTTACCCGTGCATTAGATGAGTACTTATTGTATGCTTGTTTGTTGCGATAGAGTACCCGGAGTGCGCCGCTTGCTACTTTGAATTGCTAGGTTTTGCGGATCATCAGCAAGGCAAGTAACACTTTGATCATACCTCTTTACTACCCAGTTTTAATTGCATTAGATCAATCCTCAAACATTGCATGATTTAGGATCAAATTAAATTGTGGGTTTTGGGAAGTAGACGAGGTAGTACCTATTACCTGTTTCATTATCAAACCTTTAGGAGTTACCTCTACGTTTGCTTATATTGCCATGCTATGCTAGTAGACGTGGATAGGGCGAGTGTATCCATGACAGATGTGAGATTGATAAATTAATGGTTTACTTAAGGTGGCAACTTAAACACACATCTGGGTGGATTGAGGCAACTGGGTATTCCAGCGATTGCCTGTTTTTCTTTTGGACCGCCACCCAGGCTCAAAGGGATCATGAGATTATTCATACTGGAAACTTCCGTGTGCAGCCACAAGCTACTATGGGCTCTAGCATAGTTGACTAAGTCCTGTGAACTCTTACAGTGGTAGACTAGCAGATGTAGGGGATGTAGGTGGTACGGTCTACCCGTTCGTAAGGTGCTAGCGCCACTAAAAGACTATGTCTCGGTCATCCGTTTCTCAAACATCATGTAGTGCGAGAATCCCAACGGAGGAGATCGATTCTTGTGGGGAAAAGTGCACAAACCTCTGCAGAGTGTATAAACTAATCATGGTTAGCCGTGTCCTCTGTTATGGACAACTTGAGTATCTAGTACTTGGATTATTGATAACCCACAAGTATAGGGGATCGCAACAACTTTCGAGGGTAGAGTATTCAACCCAAATTTATTGATTCGACACAAGGGGAGCCAAAAAATATTCTCAAGTATTAGTAGCCGAGTTGTCAATTCAACCACACCTGGAAACTTAGTATCTGCAGCAAAGTGTTTAGTAGCAAAGTAATATGATAGTGGTGGTAGCGGCAACAAAAGTAAAGATAGCAAAAGTAATGTTTTTGGTATTTTGTAGTGGTTGTAACAGTAGCAGCGGGAAAATAAATAAGCGTAAACCAGTATATGGAAAACTCGTAGGCACCGGATCAGTGATGGATAATTATGCCGGATGCGGTTCATCGTGTAACAGTCATAACATAGGGTGACACAGAACTAGCTCCAATTCATCAATGTAATGTAGGCATGTATTCCGTATATAGTCATACGTGCTTATGGAAAAGAACTTGCACGGCATCTTTTGTCCTACCCTCCCGTGGCAGCGGGGTCCTATTGGAAACTAAGGGATATTAAGGCCTCCTTTTGATAGAGAACCAGAACAAAGCATTAGCACAGAGTGAATACATGAACTCCTCAAACTGTGGTCATCACCGGGAGTGGTCCCGATTATTGTCACTTCGGGGTTGCCGGATCATAACACATAGTAGGTGACTATAGACTTGCAAGATAGGATCAAGAACTCACATATATTCATGAAAACGTAATAGGTTCAAATCTGAAATCATGGCACTCGGGCCCTAGTGACAAGCATTAAGCACAGCAAAGTCATAGCAACATCAATCTCAGAACATAATGGATACTAGGGATCAAACCCTAACAAAACTAACTCGATTACATGATAAATCTCATCCAACCCATCACCGCCCAGCAAGCCTATGATGGAATTACGCACGCACGGCGGTGAGCATCATGAAATTGGTGATGGAGGATGGTTGATGATGATGACGGCGATGAACCCCCCTCTTCGGAGCCCCGAACGGACTCCAGATCAGCCGTCCCAAGAGGTTTTAGGGCTTGGCGGCGGCTCCGTATCGTAAAACGCGATGATTTCTTCTCTCTGGTTTTTTTCTCTTCGAAAGCAAATATATAGAGTTGGAGTTGGCGTCGGAGGGCATCCAGGGGGCTCACGAGGTAGGGGGGCGCGCCCTAGAGGGGGGGAGGGGCGCCCCCACCCTCGTGGACAGGGTGTGGGCCCCCTGGTCTTCATCTTTGGCGAGGATTTTTTATTTTATTTTCTAAGATGTTCCGTGGAGTTTCAGGTCATTCCGAGAATATTTGTTTTCTGCACATAAAACAACACCATGGCAATTCTGCTGAAAACAGCGTCAGTCCGGGTTAGTTCCATTCAAATCATACAAGTTAGAGTCAAAAACAAGGGCAAAAGTGTTTGGAAAAGTAGATATGACAGAGACGTATCAACTACCCCAAGCTTAAACCCTTGCTTGTCCTCAAGCAATTCAGTTGACAAACTGAAAGAAAGAAAGAAAAACTTTTACAAACTCTGTTTGCTCTTGTTGTTGTAAGTATGTCAAGCCAGCATTCAAGTTTTCAGCATAGATCATAACTAACCACATTTGCAATAATTCTCAGGTCTCATAATTACTCATATCAATAGCATAATCAACTAGCAAGTCATAATAATAAATCTCGGATGACAACACTTTCTCAAAATAATCATAATATGATATAACAAGATGGTATCTCGCTAGCCCTTTCTGAGACCGCAAAACATAAATGCAGAGCATCTTTAAAGATCAAGGACTTACTAGACATTGTAATTCATGGTAAAAGAGATCCAATCATAGTCACACCCAATCATAGATTAATAGTGATGAATGCAAATGAAAGCTGTGCTCTCCAGCTAGTGCTTTTTAATAAGAGGGTGATGACTCAGCATAAAAGTAAATGGATAGGCCCTTCGCAGAGGGAAGCAGGGATTTGTAGAGGTGCCAGAGCTCAGTTTTGAAATAGAGATAAATTGTATTTTGAGCGGTATACTTTCATTGTCAACGTAGCAACTAAGAGATGGCGATATCTTCCATGCTAAACACATTATAGGCGGTTCCCAAACAGAATGGTAAAGTTTATACTCCCCCTCCACCAACAAGCATCAATCCATGACTTGCTGGAAACAACGAGTGTCTCCAACATACATCAGGTCCCAGGGGGAGTTTTTTTTGCAATTAATTTTGATTTGGTTTGCATAAAGCATGGGACTGGGCATCCCGGTGACCAGCCATTTTCTCGTGAGTGAGGAGCGGAGTCCACTCCTCTTGAGAATAACCCGCCTAACACAGAAGATAAGGACAACCTTGGTTGATACAAGAGCTATTCGAGCATACAAAACATAATGTTTATTTGAAGGTTTATAGTTTGGCACATACAAATTTACTTGGAACGGCAGGTAGATACCGCATATAGGAAGGTATAGTGGACTCATCTGGAATAACTTTGGGGTTTAAGGGTCTGGATGCAAAGCAGTATTCCCGCTTAGTACAAGTGAAGGCTAGCAAAAGACTGGGAAGCGACCAACTAGAGAGCGACAACAGCCATGTACATGCATTAAAATTAATAAACATGGGATGCAAGCATGAGTAGGATATAATCCACCATGAACATAAATATCATGAATGCTATGTTGATTTGTTTCAACTACATGCGTGAACATGTGCCAAGTCAAGTTACTTAAATCATTCAAAGGAGGATACCACCCCATCATACCACATCATAATCATCTCAATAGCATGTTGGCACACAAGGTGAACCATTATAACTCATAGCTAATCAAGCATGGCACAAGCAACTACGATCTCTAATTGTCATTGCAAACATGTTTATTCATAATAAGCTGAATCAAGAACGAGGGGCTCATCATATTTACAAAAACAAAAGAGGTCGAGTTCATACCAGCTTTTCTCATCTCAGTCAGCCCATCATATATCATCATAATTGCCTTTCACTTGCACGACCGAACGGTGTGAATAATAATAACAGTGTACGTGCATTGGACTAAGCTGGAATCTGCGAGCATTCAATAAACAGGAGAAGACAAGGCAATATGGGCTCTTGGTTAAATCAACAATAGTGCATATAAGATCCACTTCAACAATTTAATTATGGTTTTCTCCTACTGACCCCCAAAGAAAAGAAAAGAAAAGAAATAAAACTATTTACACGGGAAAGCTCCCAACAAGCAAAAGAAGAACGGGGAATATTTTTGGGTTTTCTTTGTAATTACTACTACAAGCATGGAAAGTAAATTAATTAAAAGCTACAACTAATTTTTTTTGTTTTTTCTTAAGGTTTATTAAACACACAAGAAGAAAGCATAAAAGGAAATAAACTAGCATGGATGATACAATGAAAAAGTATGAGCACCGACATCTAGTAATGAGTGTGTGTGAGCATAAATGTAATGTCAGTGAGAAATACGTACTCCCCCAAGCTTAGGCTTTTGGCCTAAGTTGGTTTATGGCCACGGCTGGCCTGGAGGATACCCATAGGTGTAGCTGGGGTTGTACTGCAACGAAGAATAGTTGGGATCATACCGATGTGCAGCGGTTATCGCCTGCTGAGCTGCAGCATGGAGCCGAGCTGCCTCCGCTCTCCTCTCGTACTCTTCTGCCTCCTCTCTGGTAATAACATATCTTATTTTTGTCTGTGAATCAAAGAAGGCAGGAGCAGGGTGAGTAATACGGAAAACACGTCGTTTATCAAAAATTAAACGATATAAGAGAGGTGATTCAGGCCTCTCGACAAACTGGTGCAAGGCCATTGAGTTATAATCTAAATATGCAGGAGGCAACTCCGTATCACCCTCATGAATGTCTATCTCAAGAAAATGAGCTAAGCAGGTTGCATAAATTCCTCCAAAGAAATCTCCATTATGTCTATTATGATGCAACCTACGAGCTACAATGGCTCCCATATGATAAGATTGGTCTCCTAACACAACGCTCCTAAGAATGCTAAGATCAGGGACACACATGTGACATGCTTCATCCTTAGCATTTATGCATCTATCGATGAAGAGAGCAAAATAATGTATAGCAGGAAAGTGAATGCTCCCTATGGTAGCCTGCGTTATATCTCTAGATTCCCCCACAGTTATACTAGCAAGAAAGTTTCTAAATTCAGATTTAGGGGGATCCCTAACACTACCCCATGATGGAAGTTTCCAAGCAGAAGTGAAATCCTCTAAGTCCATGGTATAAGATTTGTCATAGAGATCAAACATGACTGAAGGAGAATTATGCGAAGATGAAACTCAAACCTCCTCACAAATGAACTTGTGAGATCATGATACTGGGGGCATTTGTTAGCCTCAAAATCCTCAACACCGGCACTGCACTAATATGCTTTGAATTCTTCTTTAATTCCCGCACAGTCCATAAAATTTTCCGACGGCCATTCGCAAGGCCGTACTGGAGCGTCTCTGGTGGATCCTCATCAGCATCGCGCATAGCAATCCTGGGTCCTTTGCTTCTTAGAGGAACCACCTTGGAACATCTTCCTAAGCATATTGTTTTTCTCTGAAAAATTCTGAAATTTTTAGTAACTTCAAACAAAAGTGAACCAACTTCAATAAAACTGATAGCAACTACTCCTACAAGTGCTTAGAGCCTATATCATGCATTAAAACTAGCTTTGACCATATACATTTGACATGCAAGCTCAAGAATAGGGTCACCTAAGCAGCAAAAATTTGCACTGGATAAAGCACTAGAACAAAAACTAATTGGACCAATGGAGTAGTCACATACCAAGGAATAATCTCCCCAAGCAGTTTTGCGAGAGGTGCTTTGAGCAAGGAGATCGAAAATGACAACAAAAGTGGCTGGAACTCGTGCTTGAGTTGGTTTTTCGGGTTTGTGTGAGACAGAGGAAGAAGATGGGTGCTGGGATAAGTGGAGGAGGGCCACCGTGGGACCACGAGGCAGGGGGCGCGCCCTAGAGGGGGGGGGGGGGCGCCCACCACCCTTGTGGCCAGGTGCCAGCTCCTCCCGCGGTAATTTTTGCACAGTAAATCCTCAAATATTCCCGAAAAAATCATATTAAATTGGCATGTCATTCTGAGGACTTATATTTTTGGGATATTTTTATATTGCATGGATAAGTCAGAAAACAGACAAAAAAATACTAGTTTTACTTTATTTCTACTAAATAATAGAAAGTATAGAGAGGGTACAGAAGTTTGTGCTTCTAGTTTCATCCATCTCATGCTCATCAAAAAGAATCCACTAACATGGTTGATCAAGTCTTGTTAACAAACTCATTCTGATAATCATGAAACCGGAGAAATTTCGAATAACACTAAGTTACCTCAATGGGGATATGCACATCCCCTATAATAAGTATATCATATTTCTTTTTGACAGTAGGAACAGGAAATTCAAAACCTCCAATTATAATCGATGGAATTTTTCCAATGGAGTTGATACTATGAACTTGAGGTTATTTCCTCGGAAAGTGTACCATATGCTCATTACCATTAACATGAAAAGTGACATTGCCTTTGTTGCAATCAATAACAGCCCCTACAGTATTAAGAAAAGATCTTCCAAGAATAATAGACATACTATCATCCTCGGGAATATCAAGAATAACAAAGTCCGTTAAAATAGTAATGTTTGCAACCACAATAGGCACATCCTCACAAATACCGACAGGTATAGCAGTTGATTTATCAGCCATTTGCAAAGATATTTCGTTAGGTGTCAGCTTATTCAAGTCAAGTCTACGATATAAAGAGAGAGGCATAACACTAACACCGGCTCCAAGATCACATAAAGCAGTTTTAATATAATTTCTTTTAATGGAGCAAGGTATAGTAGGTACTCCGGGATCTCCAAGTTTCTTTGGTATTCCACCCTTAAAAGTATAATTAGCAAGCATGGTGGAAATCTCAGCTTCCGGTATCTTTCTTTTATTAGTAATGATATCCTTCATATATTTAGCATAAGGATTTGTTTTGAGCACATCAGTTAATCGCATACGCAAAAAGATAGGCCTAATCATTTCAGCAAAGCACTCAAAATCCTCATCATCCTTTTTCTTGGATGGTTTTGGAGGAAAAGGCATGGGTTTCTGAACCCAAGGTTCCCTTTCTTTACCATGTTTCCTAGCAACAAAGTCACTTTTATCATAACATTGATTATTTGATTGTGGGTTATCAAGATCAACAGCAGGTTCAATTTCTACATCATTGTCATTACTAGGTTGAGCATCATCATGAACATCATCATTCATATTTTCATTAGGTTCATGTTCATTACCAGATTGTGTTTCAGCATCAAACATAGATATATCATTTGGATTATCAGGTGGTTCAGCAATAGGTTCACTAGAAGTTTGCACAGTTCTATCATTTTTCTTTTTCTTCTTTTTAGAAGAACTAGAAACATCAATATTATTTCTCTGAGAATCTTGCTCGATTCTCTTAGGGTGGCCTTCAGGATACAAAGGTTCCTGAGTCATTCTACCAGTTCTAGTAGCCACTCTAACAGCATAATCATTTGTCTTACTATTCATTTCATCAAGCACTTCTTTTTGAGCCTTAAGTACTTGTTCTACTTGCGTGGTAACCATAAAAGCATGTTTGCTAACAAGTTTAAGTTCACCTTTAATATTAGCCATATAATCACCCAAGCGTCTAATCATATAAGCATTTTCTTTTAATTGTCTACCAAAATAAGCATTGAAGTCGTCTTTCTTAAACATAAAGTTATCAAACTCATCCAAGCACTGACTAGCAATTTTAGTGGGAGGGACTTCAGCTTTATCATATCTATAGAGAGAATTTACCTTTACCACCTGTGTCGGGATATCGGGATCAGGAGGTTCTTCAATAAATAAAGAATTGAGATCATAAGTTTCTTCAACAGGTGGTGAATTAACACCATGTATTTCTTCAATAGGAGGTAAATTCTTAACATCTTTAACTTTAATACCTTTCTCTTTCATAGATTTCTTTGCCTCTTGCATTTTTCGGGACTGAGAAATAGAACACCTCTCTTCTTCGGAGTTGGTTTAGGAATAGGCTCAGTAATTGGAGCAGGAGCTGGCTCAGGAGGTGCCCAATTATTTTCATTTCTCAACATATTATTCAATAGAATTTCAGCTTCATTCGGTGTTCTTTCCCTGAAAAGAGAACCAACACAACTATCCAGGTAATCTCTGGAAGCATCGGTTAGTCCATTATAAAAGATATCAAGTATTTCGGGTTTCTTAAGAGGATGATCCAGCAAAGCATTAAGTAACTTGAGAAGCCTCCCCCAAGCTTGTGGGAGACTCTCTTCTTTAATTTGCACAAAGTTGTATATTTCCCTCAAAGCAGCTTGTTTCTTATGAGCAGGGAAATATTTAGTAGAGAAGTAATAAATCATATCCTAGGGACTATGCACACAACCAGGATCAAGAGAATTAAACCATATCTTAGCATCACCCTTTAATGAGAACGGAAATATTTTGAGTATATAGAGGTAACGCGATCTCTCATCACTAGTGAACAGGGCAACTATATCATTTAACTTAGTAAGATGTGCCACAACAGTTTCAGATTCATAGCCATAAAACGGATCAGATTCAACCAAAGTAATTATATCAGGATCAACAGAGAATTCATAATCCTTATTAGGAACACATATAGGTGAAGTAGCAAAAGCAGGGCCGGGTATCATGCATAGCAGAAGTGGCATCATCAATAACATGCGACATATCGAAACGAATAGTAGAAGCAGGTGTAGGTGTCGCTAGCTTACTCATAACAGAAGGTGAATCAAGTGCAGAGCTAGATGGCAGTTCCTTACCTCCCCTCGTAGTTGAGGGATAGATCTTGGTTTTTGGATCTCTCAAGTTCTTCATAATGATAAGCAGATATAAATCCCAAGTGACTCAAAGAATAGAGCTATGCTCGGCAATGGCGCCAGAAATTAGTCTTGATAACCCACAAGTATAGGGGATCGCAACAGCTTTCGAGGGTAGAGTATTCAACCCAAATTTATTGATTCGACACAAGGGGAGCCAAAGAATATTCCCAAGTATTAGTAGTTGAGTTGTCAATTCAACCACACCTGGAAACTTAGTATCTGCAGCAAAGTTTTTAGTAGCAAAGTAATATGATAGAGGTGGTAGCGGCAACAAAAGTAAAGAGAGCAAAAGTAATGTTTTGGTATTTTGTAGTGATTGTAACAGCAGCAGCGGGAAAATAAATAAGCGTAAACCAGTATATGGAAAACTCATAGGCACTGGATCAGTGATGGATAATTATGACGGATGCGGTTCATCATGTAACAGTCATAACATAGGGTGACACAGAACTAGCTCCAATTCATCAATGTAATGTAGGCATGTATTCCGTATATAGTCATACGTGCTTATGGAAAAGAACTTGCATGACATCTTTTGTCCTACCCTCCCGTGGCAGCGGGGTCCTATTGGAAACTAAGGGATATTAAGGCCTGCTTTTAATAGAGAACCGGAACAAAGCATTAGCACATATTGAATACATGAACTCCTCAAACTATGGTCATCACCGGGAGTGGTCCCGATTATTGTCACTTCGGGGTTACCGGATCATAACACATAGTAGGTGATTATAGACTTGCAAGATAGGATCAAGAACTCACATATATTCATGAAAACATAATAGGTTCAGACCTGAAATCATGGCACTCGGGCCCTAGTGACAAGAATTACGCATAGCAAAGTCATAGCAACATCAATCTCGGAACATAATGGACACTAGGGATCAAACCCTAACAAAACTAACTCGATTACATGATAAATCTCATCCAACCCATCACCGTCCAGCAAGCCTACGATCGAATTACTCACGCACGGCGGTGAGCATCATGAAATTGGTGATGGAGGATGGTTGATGATGATGACGGCGACGAATCCCCCTCTCCGGAGCCCCGAACGGACTCCAGATTAGCCCTCCCGAGAGGTTTTAGGGCTTGGCGGCGGCTCCATATCGTAAAACGTGATGATTTCTTCTCTCTGGTTTTTTCTCTCCGAAAGCAAATATATAGAGTTGGAGTTGGCGTCGAAGGGCATCCAGGGGGCCCACGAGGTAGGGGGCGCGCCCTAGAGGGGGGGGGGGGTGCGCCCCCACCCTCGTGGACAGGGTGTGGGCCCCCTGGTCTTCATCTTTGGCGAGGATTTTTTATTATTTTTTCTAAGATGTTCCATGGAGTTTCAGGTCATTCTGAGAATATTTGTTTTCTGCACATAAAACAACACCATGGCAATTCTGCTGAAAACAACGTCAGTTTGGGTTAGTTCCATTCAAATTATACAAGTTAGAGTCCAAAACAAGGGCAAAAGTGTTTGGAAAAGTAGATACGGCGGAGATGTATCAATTATCATGTGAATCTCATCATGTTACTCTAATTAATTTTGTTGGGTTCTAATGATGATGCTTAGTTGGGATTGAGAGGGTGTCTACACTCTCAATGTTTAACAACTACCATGATAGTTAAATAAAATTATTCCTTTGCAGTAGGGAAAAATTGGCTTTATGCAAAACTGTAACCATAGAGCTTTCCACCAGCCAAATATGCATGTAGTATAGTCTTATTCTTTTATTGCTCTCTATGTATTACTTTGCCAGCATATTCCATGTGCTGACCCGTTTCGGGCTGCAACGTTCATGTTGCAGACTTTTCAGACGACGAGTAAGGTGCCTTTAGGTCGTGGTTCTATACTCAGTGATGCCGTTGGAGTTGATGGACTCACTTATCTTCCAAGCCTTCCGCGGTTATCGTTATTAGATGGCCTTAAGCCATATTTATTGTAATAAGTTCTCTTTTGAGACATTCGATGTAATAAGTGTGTGATTGCTACTCTATTATAAATCCTTCAAGTACTGTGTGTGTCAGCATTACTGATCCAGGGATGACACTGAAGCACAGAGATCAGACTGTTTGAGGTCTGGTCGCTACACTCCCGGGGAACAAGACTGAGCCGCAGCCGCAGGAGGGTGAGTGCGTCCTCCTCGCCACTCATGTCGACCATGGGTTTTCTTTGCCTCCCCACCCTTCCTTTCGCAGTTTCTTGAACTTCTTCGGGGCTCAACTCCACCACTTTTCTCCCAACACCATCGTGTACCTCGCTGCTTTCGTGTCTATGTGCGAGAATTTCTTGGGTTGCCGACCACACTAGGGTCTCTTCAAGCACATATTCACATGTCGCTCCCAGATGGTCAAGAAGGCCAACCCGAGTGACGAGAGGACGCACGTGATACAGATGTGCGGGGGTCTTGGAATCCAAATGAGGAACAAGAGCACCTTCCCAGCTATGATCCTTCCCGACTCGGTCCGGGGCTGGCAGTCGACCTGGTTTTACTGCAAGGACCAGCCGACCCCGGGTCAGTCGACTGGACTTCCCCCCTTTTCCATGGCTCGAGTGAAGAAGCCCTCCTCCTTGAGAGTGATCCCGGAAGAGAAGGCACATGTGAAGGTGTTGGTCGAGCGGGTCGTCCAACTTGTCCGCGACAGAGTGACTGGTATGGACCTGCTGGAGGTCTTCCTCTGTCGACGCATCGAACCACTCCAAGCTCATGACCATCCGATGTGGATGTACTCGGGACTCGAGGATTCCACTCAGATCCACCCGGAGGATGTTAGTGAGGACACAGTGGATAAGTGGCTGAGAGGTATTACCGGTAACAAGGATAATCCCCGGGGGTCCAGGAGGGTGGTTCCATTCGACCATTTGCGCCAGCCGGAACAGGTACGATTCTGCATTGTCGAGTGTCTTCTTGAATTACTATGTAACATCTTGTTGACGGTCGACTGTCTTTCTTTTGTTCATTGTCTTTCCAGTCTCTTATTGATATGTACTCGGTGCCCAATGGAGTGCAGGAGCAAAATGTCGAGGAAGAGGCGAGCGGGGGCGAGAGTGGCGAGTGGCACTCGAATGCAGAGGAGGACGAGGAGAGCGATGACCTGAGTGACGAAGAAGAGGTCGACTCGCCTCCTCGCAGAGAAAGGAGGTCCCAGCATGCTCACGACCAGGCAAACACCCCTAACCTGGTGGCCGCACCGACTAGGCAGTCTTCAAAGCACCCTCGGACGTCTTCTCCGGCGCCGACTGAGAAGGGACCGAAATAGCTCAAGATTGCGCCGCCTCCTGCGCCGAAACCATTGAAGGCCACATCCTCCAAACCACCGAAGGCTTTGCCCAGAATCAAAGTGACCATTCCCACCATCTCCGGGTAATCATCTGACCCAATCTTTTGGTCGACTTGAGCAACAGAACATAACCGACTAAATGTTGACATTTGCAGTGCTGCTACCTCTGGAACTTCTTCCTGCCAATACCGAGACGAGGAAATGGAAAATGTGGTTACCTCCAACCCAGGTAAAATTCTCGTGATCTTGTTCTTGATTATTTGGTCGATCAAATTCTTGCGATTCACTTGGGGTCGACTAATTTATTTGCAGCCCCACCCAACGTCATCGAGCTTTCGGATGATGATGAAGATGTGGCCCCGAGGCCCAGAAAGAACAAAAAAGTAGCGGCTGGCAAGACATCTTAGCCGGGACTGACGACGGAACCAACTGTCCAACAACCTAAAGATGCAGGTGGGGCCTCTGTAACATTTGCTGTCCCATTGTCGAGTGAGCGCCCTGCACCATCGATTGTACCAGTGTTTCCTTTAGCCGTCCAACCCCATGCCTCGGAGCTCCAAGCTGCCGCATCTGGGCCGTCTACCCCTTTCATCACCTACTATCATGTTCCGGAAAGCCAGTCGGACGCTGCTGCGGAGGCTATCCGTCAGGCTAACGTGATGATGGAGTGGATGAAGACGGTGCACGAGAACAGCCAGGCTGCTTACGATGCCAGCGCGGCTCTTCGGGCCAATGTCCAGGTAAGTTGGCTTTCGACTGACCTTGTTCTATTAGGATATGCTACCTGAAATATTTGCTTTCATACAATCTCTTATTGTTTGCATCGAATCTGTACACCCAGTGGGTGTTTTGTTGTCTTTAGTATTTGCGCTCTTCCACTCGGCCTGGGCGAGTGGGATCTGAACCGGTGGGGGCACGCTAAGTGCATCCACTGGGTGTATTCCCCGAGACTGCAGTCAATTGCGGGCAGTCGACTAGGGTCTGAGTACTTTTTACTTTCCTTTCTTCCACTCGACACGGGCGGACCGGCCGAGTGGGATCTGAACCAGTGGGGGCATGTCAAGTGCACCCACTGGGTGTAGTCCCCGAGACCGTGATCGACTGCTGGCAGTCGACCGGGGTCTGAATAGTTCTTCTCTTTTTTTTTACTCGACCCGGGCGGACCGGTTGAGTTGGGTCTGAATCAGTGGGGGCACGCCAAGTGCACCCGCTCAGTGTAGTCCCCGAGACCGCGGTCGACTGCGGGCAGTCGGCTGGGGTCTGAGTAAACTTTTAAGTTTTATTCACTCGGAAGTAAATAATCTTTGATCTTGTCGATTTACATGTCTTTTACCTTCTGCAAAAATCTTGTACTCTCATTTCCAAGTTCGCCGAATTTGAGGAGAAGCAGAGGCAACTCAACCTTGACTTGGAGCTGGCCCAACAAAAATTGAAGAAAGCTCAAGATGAAGCTGCTGGTATGGAAGGTAACTGCCTGTCGACTGCTCACGTCGATCGTCCTTTAAAATATTTCTTCGATCTCTTGTTTGATCCAATTGCTTATTTTGTAGAGAAAATGAGGTTGGCTCTGGAGAAGGACTTGGACCTTGCAGCTGCGTAGAAGGAGGCTCAAGATAAGATTGCGCTTGCAGACTAGAAGCTGGCTTCGGTCGGAGTGCTGGAAGAAGAAGTAAGCAAGCTGAAGTCCTCTCTCACTGAATCCAACTGAGAGGTAACTCGTCTGAAGAAGGATAAGATGGCTCTGAATGAGAAGCTGGAATCCGCGGCTCGTAAGAGAAATGACTTGGAAGCTTATCTGAGAACTCTTGCCAAGAAGCTCTTTCTTATGCTGGAAGGTACTCCTTTTAATCTGATTGCTCTACTGCTTGCGAGTTAGTCCAGTCCAGTCGGCTCACTAACTCCTTGACTGCAGAATTCTGCCAAAACTTTGATGAGGTGACTGGACGGATCGAGACGAGTTTGGACCCTATTGTTTCTCCAGTAGGCGATGAGGCTGCCATGAATGTGCTTCGACTGGAATCCCGTGTCGCCAGTGTTACAAGTTACCTCGCTCGTCTGAAGGTGGTAGTTTCACAGATCGACTCATCACTCTGGCCAAGGGCGACGCTTCAAAATGACCTCGAGTCTCTGATGACTTGGCTCAGCGAGGTCCATGGTCGAGTGCAAGAGTGGAAGAAGTCATCTGCCCGGTGTGGTGCTGACGTGGCGTTGTCCTTGGTAAGAGTCCACTGCAAGGAAGCCCGCGAAGATAAGCTGGCGGCGATCAAGGTCGCCAACACCAAAAGACACGATTTCCAATCCTTTATGGAGACTTTCATATCTGCCGCCACTCAGATTGCAGATGGAATCGACTTGGACAAATTCGTTGAACCTGCCAGCCCTCCTCCTGCCGAATGAACAAACTTTGAGATTTAAACTTGTCTTAAATTTGCCTCGGGATGTCGAGTGGTTGCCGTAACAATTAAACTCCTTCGGGCTTGATGTAAGAATACTTTTGATCCTTCGCCTGGAATTTTTAGGATCTATCTGAACTTGGCTTATTTCTGAATATGTTTGTATTTGCCTTCGCATGGAATTTGATCTTTGGGATGTAGCCCTGAAGTGGAGAGTTCAATCGACCTGCGCCTCGTCGTCCCTGCGGGCAGAGATGGGGCGCACGTTGTATTTGTGGCGTAGCGCGGAGAAGAAGGCCGTGGTCGACCTACACCTCGTCGTCCTTGCGGATGGGGATGGAGCGTACGTTGTACTTGTGGTGTAGCTTGGAGAAGAAGGCCGCGGTCAACTTGCACCTCGTCGTCCTTGCAGATAGGGATGGAGCATACGTTGTACTTGTGGCGTAGGTCGGAGAAGAAGGCCGCGGTCGACCTGCACCTCATCGTCCTTGCGGATAGGGATGGAGCGTACGTTGTACTTGTGGTGCCGCTCCTAAGGGGAAGGTTGCAGTCGACCTGTACCTCGTCATCCTTGCGGATAGGGATAGACTTTAAACCTTAGGAGAGTACTGGACTACAGCTAAGCCTCCGAGTGGGAGGGTTGATCACCACTCGGTAGGATTTTTTAAACTTAGGTGAGTACTGGACTGCAGCTAAGCCTTCGAGTGGGAGGGTTGCTCACCACTCAGTAGGATTTTTTAAGCTTAGGCGAGTACTGGACTGCAGCTAAGCCCCCGAGTGGGAGGGTTGCTCACCACTCGGTAGGATTTTTTAAACTTAGGCGAGTACTGGACTGCAGGTAAGCCCCCGAGTGGGAGGGTTGCTCACCACTCGGTAGGATTTTACAAACTTAGGCGATTAGTGGACTGCAGCTAAGCCCCCGAGTGAGAGGATTGCTCACCACTCGGTAGGATTTTACAAACTTAGGCGAGTACTGGACTGCAGCTAAGCCTCCGAGTGGGAGGGTTGCTCACCACTCGGTAGGATTTTACAAACTTAGGCGAGTACTCGACTGCAGCTAAGCCCCCGAGTGAGAGGGTTGCTCACCACTCGGTAGGATTTTACAAACTTAGGCGAGTACTGGACTGCAGCTAAACCTTCGAGTGGGAGGGTTTCTCACCACTCGGTAGGATTTTACAAACTTAGTCGAGTACTTGACTGTAGCTAAGCCCCCCGAGTGAGAGGCTTGCTCACCACTCGGCAGGATTTTACAAACTTAGGCGAGTATTGGACTGCAGCTAAGCTCCCGAGTGAGAGGGTTGCTCACCACTCGGTAGGATTTTACAAACTTAGGCGAGTACTGGACTGCAGCTAAGCCCCTGAGTGAGAGTCTTGCTCACCACTTGGCAGGATTTTACAAACTTAGGCGAGTACTGGACTGTAGCTAAGCCCCGAGTGAGAGGCTTGCTCACCACTCAGCAGGATTTTACAAACTTAGGCGAGTACTGGACTGCAGCTAAGCCCCCGAGTGAGAGGCTTGCTCACCACTCGATAGGATTTTTCAAACTTAGGCGAGTACTGGACCGTAGCTAAGCCCCTGAGTGAGAGGCTTGCTCACCACTCGGTAGGATTTTACAAACATAGGCGAAACGGATTCGCAGCTAAGCCCCCGAGTGAGAGGCTTGCTCACCACTCGGTAGGATTTTACAAACTTAGGCGAAACGGATTCGTGGCTAAGCCCCTGAGTGAGAGGCTTGATAACCACTCGGTAGGATCTTCTTTTGAACTTAGGTGAAACGGATTCGCAGCTAAGTCACCCACTGGGGGATTTCAGACGCAAATAAAAGCAACAACAATCATTCAAGAGGGTTGTAAAGCTCTTGTCTTTGATAAACAAATTACAAAGGTATTTCTTATTACATTTTATTTGAACGAGTACTTAAGTATAAAAGGGGCGGAGCAGCTCCACATTCCAAGCCCGTGGCTCATCTTTCTTATGCTCGACATTGTAAAGGCGGTATGCTCCATTGTGGAGCACTCTGGTGACAATGAAGGGACCTTCCCAAGCTGGAGCGAGCTTGTGTGGTTTCTGCCGATCCACTCGAAGAACCAAGTCACCCTCTTGAAAGACTCGACCCTTCACGTGTCTAGCGTGGAATTGACGCAAGTCTTGCTGATAAATGGTCGACCGGATCAAAGCCACCTCTCTTTCCTCCTCTAGGAGGTCAACCGCGTCTTGTCGAGCTTGTTCTGCTTCATCTTCAGAGAAGAGCTCAACTTGTGGTGCATTATGAAGCAAGTCACTCGGTAGAACTGCCTCAGCTCCATAGACCCAAAACAATGGAGTTCGGCCAGTCGACCGATTGGGAGTTGTCCTTAATCCCCAAAGAACTGATGGAAGTTCATCAACCCAGGCGCCCGCTGCGTTCTTGAGATCTCGCATCAGTCGGGGTTTCAGTCCTTTGAGAATCAGGCCATTTGTTGTTTTTGCTTGTCCATTCGACTGGGGATGGGCGACTGAAGCATAGTCGACTCGCGTGCCTTGTGAGGCGCAGAAGGTTCTGAACTCATCAGAATCGAAGTTCAATCTGTTGTCAGTGATGATGCTGTGCGGAACCCCATACCTGAATGTCAACTCTCTGATGAAGCTGACAGCAGTACTAGCTTCAAGATTCTTAATAGGCTTGGCTTCGATCCATTTGGTAAACTTGTCGACTGCTACAAGCATGTGAGTGAAGCCACTCCTACCAGTCTTCAGTGGACTAACCACGTCCAATCCCCAAACAACAAAGGGCCAGACGAGTGGAATGGTCTTCAGGGATGATGCAGGTTTGTGCGACATATTGGAGTAGAACTGGCAGCCTTCACATCTGTTGACTATATCTTTCGCCATTTCATTTGCTCGTGGCCAATAAAATCCAACTCGGTATGCTTTAGCCACAATGGTCCGAGAGGACGCATGGTGACTGAGGGAGTCCTAGATTAGGGGGTCTCTGGACAGCCGGACTATATCCTTTGGCTGGACTGTTGGACTATGAAGATACAAGATTGAAGACTTCGTCTTGTGTCCAGATGGGACTTTTACTTGGCGTAGAAGGCAAGCTAGGCAATACGGATATGTATATCTCCTCCTTTGTAACCGACCTTGTGTAACCCTAGACCCCTCCGGTGTCTATATAAGCCGGAGGGTTTTAGTCCGTAGGACAACAATGATCATACCATAGGCTAGCTTCTAAGGTTTAGCCTTTCAGATCTCGTGGTAGATCAACTCTTGTAATACTCATATCATCAAGGATAATCAAGCAGGACGTAGGGTTTTACCTCCATCAAGAGGGCCCGAACCCGGGTAAACATCGTGTCCCCTGTCTCTTGTTACCATCCGCCTTAGACGCATAGTTCAGGACCCCCTACCCGAGATCCGCCAGTTTTGACACCGACATTGGTGCTTTCATTGACAGTTCCACTGTGCCGTCGCCGCAAGGAAGGATGCCTCGTCTCGTTGTTAAAAACAACATTACCGCCAGGCGAGCCCTGGCTGTAAGGAAGGATGCCTCGTCTCGTTGTTAAAAAAACATTACCGCCGGGGGAGCCCTGGCTGTCGGCCAAACTCTCCGGCTAGGAAGTTTCATCATGACCTCCCATTCGGCTGCTGCACCAACGATGACTTCTCGGGTCATCGAAAACAGCCTCCACGCCGGCTCGGAATTTGCCGAGCAGATGGATCCAATGGAGCTCTCATCCCTAAACGAGCTCTTGGATCGCATCGCCGCCTTGGGAGTCGCTACGGACTATGATCGGATTGGGCTTAAACCCAATCAAAGGGAGATTAACTCTCCACCGGTCACCCATCATATTGCGGCGGTGGAGGAACAATGCGGAGATTCTTCCTCTATCTTGAGGACTAACTATGTCCGGATTCCTGAGCTCTCCGAGCCGGATACCCGTTTAAGGGAGGACTTCACCCAAGCCCTGAACCTAGAGTCAGGCGGCGGGCCAGACTTATCGGGCAACATCCCGAAACCCGAACTTCCAAGATTGGAAACTCCTCGGCCCCTGGGTCTCAGATCGGGTAAGGGTTCAGACTCAAAGCCACCCACCCACCCAAGCATAAACGATCTTTCCCACATCAGGCAAGCGCCCCAGGAAACTGTACATCATTATTGGGCCAGATTCCTCCTTGTGATGAACAAGGTTAAGGACTGTCGTGAGGAAGACGCAGTCTCATTTTTCTGCAATAATTGCACGGACAAGGGAATCCTTAACGCCATAAGTCGCCGTGACATATCACGTTTCGCCGACTTAGCGTCCATAGTACGAAAGTACTGTGCGATGGAAAGTGCCTGGAAAACCGAAATGAAAGTTTGGGATAATCCGGCTCCGAATATACACCCATTCCGAAGTAAAAGGGTGCACTATCATAAGACACCCGAGTTAATTACAAAGAAGCAAAGACCCTCTACAGGGCGTGGAACCGTATTGGAGGGATGGCTCACCGGACCCTACAAAATTCATAGCACAGTGGATACCATACCAACACACGGCCTTAGAGCATGTTGGGTACTCCGGCAGGTGGCCAAAAGTGGTGAGGACCTTCTCATCCCAGATGCAATAGAGCACCATCCCGGGGATAACAATACCATATTAACAGTCTTTGAAACCTTTGCATCAAATAATAGGCGCAAGAGAACACTCCGCAACCTTGCCGAAATCTGCCACATGGCAGCAATAAATCCATGGAGTGACACGGCTATTACCTTCAATGCCAGTGACGAACTTAAATTCCGAACAGCCCGAGCACCAGCTGCACTGCTCCTCAGTCCAATTGTGGACGGCTTTCGACTCACCAAAGTACTCATGGACGGCGGCAGTGGATTAAACCTCATCTATGAGGAAACTCTTCAAAAAATGGAAATAGACTGGAACCGCATTGAGCAAAGCAGCACAACCTTCAGAGGATCATCCCCATTCGGGAAGCACGCTGTGCTGGGAAAATCACACTAGATGTGGTATTCGGCACGCCGGAGAACTATAGGTCCGAAGAAATTACATTCCAAGTGGCCCCGTTCAGTAGCGGATACCGCGGCCTTTTAGGGCGGGAGGCGTTCATGATCTTCCAAGCTATACCCCATTAAGGGTACATGAAGCTCATAATGCCCGGGCCCAATGGAATCATCACTCTCACTAGTGATCCGGACACAACACTCCGCGCCGAAAACAAAACAGCCGCATTGGCCCTCGAGGCATTATCCGAAGCCCTTGCGAACGAGGAATTAACTGCGCTGCGCTCCACAGCGGACAGGGACGATGTGACACTCGACAAGAGATCCAAGTCCACCTCTTTTAAACCAGCGGATGAAATAGTCAAATTCCAAGTCCACCCAACGGACCCTACAAAAACAGCCTCCATCGGGGCACAGTTAAACCCCGCTGTGGACACCGCACTATGAGAGTTCCTGTGCGAGAATTGGGGCATATTCGCCTGGCACCCCTCAGACATGCCAGGAATCCCACGCAGACTGGCCGAACACAGCCTTAATATTCTAAAGGGATTCAAGCCGGTCAAGCAGACTCTTCGGCGTTCCTCAGAACCTAAGAGACAAGCTATGGGAGAGGAACTAGCCAAGTTATTGGAGGCCGGATTCATTAGATAAATAAAACACCCGGACTGGCTAGCGAACCTGGTGATGGTACCAAAGAAGGACAAATCCTGGCGCCTATGTGTTGATTTCAAGGACCTCAACAAGGCTTACCCAATGGATCCCTTCCCCCTCCCTCGCATCGATCAAATTATCGATGCTACCGCAGGACACGATTCATTGTGTTTCCTCGACGCGTACTCCGGATACCACAAAATCAAGATGGCAGAGTCCGACCAAGCCGCAACGGCATTTATCACACCATACGGCCCCTTCTGTTTCAACACAATGCCTTTTGGGCTCAAAAACACCGGCGCAACATATCAGCGCATGATTCAGACATGTCTGGAGAAACAAATCAGCAAAATAGTAGAGGCATACATAGATGATGTGGTCGTCAAAACCAAACACGTCGACTCTCTAATAGACGATTGAGGCTCACATTCGACAACCTCCGAACATACGACATCAAGCTCAATCCGGAAAAATGCGTTTTCGGTGTACCAGCCGGAAAGCTCCTGGGTTTCATTGTCTTCAGTAGAGGAATTCAAGCAAATCCGGCCAAAATCCGAGCTCTGTCACAGTTGGCTATACCAACGGACCTCAAACAAATCCAGAAATTAACCGGATGTGTGGCGGCTTTAAGCGGCTTTATCTCCCGCTTAGGAGAAAAGGCATTACCCCTTTGTCGCCTCCTTCGGCGCACCGAACCCTTCGAGTGGACGGACGCTGCCACAGCCGGATTGGAAGAAATAAAAGCCATACTGGCAACCAACCCAATCCTAGCCGCGCCAAACATCAGCGAACCAATGCTATTGTACATTGCGGCAACTCATCAGGTTGTAAGCGCAGTGCTCGTCGTCGAACGAGAAACGGACGGACATAAATTCCCCCTTCAAAAGCCGGTATATTATGTATCCACTGTCCTCACTCCATGCAAATCACGGTACCCACATTATCAAAAGATAGCCTATGCGGTATTCATGGCATCTCGGAAGCTGCGACACTACTTTCAAGAGTGTTCAATTACAGTAGCCTCGGAAGTGCCACTTAATGATATTATAAATAACCGCGACGCCATGGGACGGATTGCCAAATGGGCCATTGAGCTCCTGCCGTTTGACATAACATACAAACCCCGGCAAGCCATTAAATCGCAAGTATTGGCCGACCTTGTCGCCGAATGGACCGAAGCCGAACTCCCTAAAGAGTACGGCGCATACTCCAATTGGATCATGCACTTCGACGGCTCCAAAATGCTGGCTGGTCTGGGGGCTGGCGTCGTCCTGACGTCCCCAACCAGAGATACAGTTCAATACGTACTATAGATATTGTATACAGACTCCAACAACGCAGCCGAATACGAAGCCCTGTTACATGGTCTTCGGATGGCAGTCTCCATGGGCATTCAACGCCTGGAGGTGCGTGGGGATTCGAACCTCGCAATATCCCAAATAAATGGAGACATCGATGCCAAGGATCCGAAGATGGTGGCCTATCGCAACGCCGTCCTAAAGATGTCAGCTTGGTTCGAGGGGCTCGAATTTCACCATGTGGCTCGGGAAAACAATCAGGCGGCGGATAGCCTCGCCCGCATCGGCGCAAAACGCGATGCGGTCCCCCAACATCTTTTTGGAGAGGTTGTTTAAGCCATCCGTGGTATGGGAAGGGGACTCCGGTAACAATAGTCCGGACCCGGCCAAAATGCCCGATACCGAACACTCTGACATAATCGGAGGCTCTACCACCGAAATAACACCTTCATCCCACGTAATAATGGCCATCATCGCCCTGTGGACAGAACCATTCCTGGCCTACCTAACTAGGTAGGAACTTCCCGAGGACCAAAATGAGGCACGCTGCATAGTGTGGCAATCTAAAGCCTACAGGGTCCACGAGGGAGAGCTGTATAAAAAAAGCACTACCGGAGTCCTTCAAAGGTGCATCTCCAAAGAGGAAGGGCGGAAGCTTTTGGCAGAAATTCACACCGGACTCGGTGGCCACCACGTCGCAGCCCGGGCCCTTGTAAGAAAGGCCTTCCGTATAGGTTTTTATTGGCTGACGACCCGGGTAGATGCACAGGACTTGGTCCAACGATGCGTCGGTTGCCAGCTTTTTGCAAACCAAAGCCACATGCCACCCACCGCCCTCCAAACAATCCCCATTACCTAGCCCTTCGCGGTCTGGGGGCTTGACATGGTTGGACCCCTTAAAGGGGGAACCCATAAGAAAAAATACTTACTGGTCATAGTGGATAAATTCATCAAATGGATAGAAGCCAAACCTATTAAAACGGCCGAATCCGGACCGGTGATAGACTTCATATCCGGGGTTGTACACCGTTATGGCGTCCCCCATAGCATCATCACTGACAACGGCACGAACTTCACGGCCGACGAGGTAAACCTCTGGTGCAGCAACATGGGCATTAAGCTCGATTATGCCTCTGTCTATCACCCACAAACTAACGGTCAAGTCGAGCGAGCAAATGGTCTTATCATGAGAGGAATCAAACCCAGATTAGTGCGGTCCTTAAAGGAGTCTAACACACACTGGGTAGAGGAGCTCGACTCCATACTCTGGGGGCCGCGGACCACGCCGAACCGTATGACCGGATACACACCCTTCTTTATGGTTTACGGCGCAGAGGCGGTTCTGCCCTGCGACATAATTCATGACTCACCTCGAGTGCGCATGTATGAAGAAAGAGAAGCCGAGCTCGATCGGCAGGACAGTCTGGACACCCTGGAGGAGGAGCGCGATGTGGCAAAAGCCTGTTCCGCATTCCATCAGCAACAGGCTCGCAGATACCAAAGCAGAGAAGTACGGGCCAAAACTTATAATGTTGGCGAGCTAGTTCTACGCCTGCCGGAGAAGAAAAAGACCAAGCTCGAGCCCAAATAGGAAGGTCCCTTCATTATTGACCAAGATCTGACCGGTGGAGCGTACCGTCTGCGGGATGCATCGAATAATCGACTTGAGCCGAACCCATGGAACGCAGCCAGGCTCCGAAGATTCTACGCCTAGTGCCGGACTCTATGTGCGTCTCCTTCCTCTGTCCATTTTTTGCATATACATCATCTATCTTTTTTCTCTTCCTTTATTTTATTTCATTCTTTCTCAAGGCCTTCAAGGGCCAACTTGTGCCTTTCTTGCACACTATTGACGCGCTAACCACGCTCATTATACCCGGGGGCTTCTTACACAGAAGCTTAATTATTTATCTGGGCTTCATGCCCCGCACATGTGTTATTCTTCCGCATGTACCTTTTCTTTGCCATTATATGCATCGAGATGACTTAAGTTTTGGCCAAGCTGGGTTGCCTGGTGATGGAGTCCTGGATTAGGGGGTCTTCGGACAGCCGGACTATATCCTATGGCCGGACTATTGGACTATGAAGATGCAAGATTGAAGACTTCGTCCCGTGTCCGGATGGGACTCTACTTGGCGTGGAAGGCAAGCTAGGAAATACGGATATGGATATCTCCTCCTTTGTAACCGACCTTGTGTAACCCTAGCCCCCTCCGATGTCTATATAAACCGGAGGGTTTTAGTCCATAGGACAACATACAATCGTACCATAGGATAGCTTCTAGGGTTTATCCTCTCCGATCTCGTGGTAGATCAACTCTTGGAATACTCATATTATCAAGAATAAATCAAGCAGGACGTAGGGTTTTACCTCCATCAAGAGGGCCCGAACCTGGGTAAAACATCGTGTCCCCTGCCTCCTGTTACCATCCGCCTTAGACGCACAGTTCGGGACCCCCTACCCGAGATCCGCCGGTTTTGACACCGACAATGGTGCTTTCATTGACAGTTCCACTGTGCCATCGCCATTAGGCTTGATGGCTCCTTCAATCATCGATAGCGATGCAGTCCAGGGTGAGACTTTTCTCCCCGGACAGATCTTTGTGTTCGGCGACTTCGCACTACGGGCCAACTCGCTTGGCCATCTGGAGCAGATCGAAAGTTACGCCCCTGGCCACCAGGTCAGGTTTGGAAGCTTAAACTACATGGACGACATCCGCGAAGACTTGATTTTCGACGGATTCGAGCCCCTGCCGAATGCGCCACACGACTTCGATGAGCATGAGCTAGCTCTGCCATCGGACAGTGTTCAGGAGATCGCACCGGCAACTGCTCCGACCCTCAATTTGGAACCAGCTGTGCCGTCCATGGACGGGTGGATAGACCCCGCCACGGAGGCCGTATCCTCAGCGGCGATCAAGCCGAATATCGACCTTACCTTTCACGAGAGCCGTGTTGCCGAACTGCTGGATCCTTCTCCGGCCACGGACTCCAAACCGCCTGCGCCTGTGCCTATCGAATCCGATTGGGCGCCGATCATGGAGTTTACCTCCGCGGATATCTTTCAGCACTCGCCCTTCGGTGACATACTGAACTCATTAAGCTCTCTCTCCTTGTCAGGAGAGTCCTGGCCGAACTACGTCCGACAGGATTGGGATGCGGATGACGAAGAAATTCACCGCCCACCCACCACCCATTTAATAGCCATTGTCAATGACCTAACCGACATGCTGGACCTCGACTCTGAAGACATCGACGGTATGGACGACGATGCAGGAGATGAACAGGAACCACTACCCACAGGGCACTGGACGCCCACTTCATCATATGATGTATACATGGTAGACACACCCAAAGAAAACGACAACGAGGAACGGAAGGACGCAACGAAGGATTGTCCCCTCGAGAAGCAGTTAAAGCGGCGGCGCAAGCGCCGCTCCAAATCCCGCCTCGGCAGAAACATCAGTCATATAGACCCAGCGATAGAGCAGGGTGAACCATAGCCCGACCAGGGCAACACAGAGAATCAAACCACACAACCCGACTCCGTCGAAGATAACAGTCCGGACGACATCACACTGGACAGGCACCTAGAGCAATAGAATGCCCATCAAAGGCTGGTTGCCACTGCGAGGAGTCTGAAAAAGCAGAAGCAGAGGCTCAGGGCTGCACAAGACACACTCAAAATCAGATGGAGTGAAGTACTCAATACTACAGCGAAGTACGACAGTAATCGCCATACCAAGAGCTACCCGAAGCGAAAATTGCTACCTGAATTCGATGAGGAGGCCTTAGATCCCCCGCAATTAAAAAATAAAACGGCCATCCGGTTGGATAGACGACCTTATAGCCAATATAAAGTGGCAAACAACGCCGCACATACACCAGTAGGCGATCCGCATAAGGGCTCGCATCAAAAGGATGGCGCAACCAGATCCATCTACGGACCACGCAAGCGCGCTCCAACATACAATGCAACACAACAAACATCTGAACACCACGGTACACCCAACTACAGGGGTGCCGCACACCCCCTATGTTTCACCAACGAGGTGCTGGACCATGAATATCCAGAGGGATTCAAACCCGTAAACATAGAGGCGTACGACGGAACAACAGACCCTGGGGTCTGGATTGAGGACTATATCCTCCATATCCATATGGCTCGAGGAGACGATCTCCACGCCATCAAGTACATACCCCTCAAGATCAAAGGGCCAGCTCGGCACTGGCTTAAAAGCCTCCCCGAAAACTCCATCGGAACATGGGAAGAGCTCGAAGATGCTTTTCGGGCAAATTTTCAAGGGACTTATGTCCGACCACCGGATGCAGACGATTTGAGTCATATAACTCAACAGCCCGGAGAGTCAGCCCGAAAGCTTTGGAACAGGTTTCTTACTAAAAAGAACCAAATAGTGAATTTTCCGGACACCGAAGCCTTAGTAGCTTTCAAGCATAGCGTTCGAGATGAATGGCTTGCCAGACACCTCGGTCAAGAAAAGCTGAGAACAATGGCAGCATTAACAAGCCTCATGACCCGCTTTTGCGCGGGCAAGGACAGCTGGTTAGCCCGATGCAGCACCAGCGACCCAAGTACATCCGAAGTTAGGGATGGAAACGGGAAATCACGACGCAACAAGAATAAGCGCCAGAATAAAGAAGACAACCCGAAGAACACGACGGTAAACGCTGGATTCAGAAGCTCTCGGCTAGGTCAGCAAAAGCCGCCCTCCAAAGGCAACAGAGACAAACTGTCCAACCTAAACAAAATTCTGGACCAAATATGTCAGATCCATAGCACCCCCGGTAAACCTGCAAATCATACCCACAGAGAAAGTTGGGTCTTCAAGCAGTCTGGCAAGCTCAACGCCGAACACAAGGGGCAGGATACACCAAGCGAAGACAAGGACGAGCCTCACAAGAAAAGCACAGGGGAACAAAAGAAATTGCCACCAGAAGTGAAAACAGTCAACGTGTTACACGTGATAAAGGGGGAAAACAAAGCGGCACCCCTAGAAAGACATGCCCGAAGGCCTATCACTGCAGAGCTCCGCCACTGGTCGTCCCAACCGATCACCTTCGACCATCGGGACTACTCGGCAAGTATCCAGCGCGCAGGATGGGCTGCCTTGGTATTAGATCCAATAATTGATGGATACCACTTCACACGAGTCCTGATGGACGGCGGCAGCAGTTTAAATCTGATATATCAGGACACAGTCTGCAAAATGGGGATAGACCCAACAAAAATTTGTCGCAGCAATGCTACCTTTAAAGGAGTAACGCCAGGTCCGGAGGCTCATTGCAGGGGCTCCCTGCTACTAGAGGTTATATTCGGCTTCCCTGATAACTTCCGCAGCGAAAATTTAACTTTCCACATCGCTCCGTTCCAAAGTGGCTATCAAGCACTACTCGGACGCGAAGCTTTCACTCGCTTTAACGCAATATCGCATTACGCTTCCCTCAAGCTCAAGATGCCCGGTCCACGCGGCATCATTACAGTAAATTGAAATATTGAGCGCTCCTTGCGCGCCGAAGATAGTGCGGCCGCCTTGGCCGCCGCACACTAAATGGCCTCACCAACTCAAGCATTTGACAGGTCGTTAAGACCACGAACGCGGTTAGACGAGTCTGGCGCAACTATATGTAATTAATACAGGTTTGATGGCTATACCCCTATTACCATACAAGGGGCTCAACGCACGTAAACAAGTGGCAACTAGGCTCAACTTTACTCATCTTGAACTGTACATAATTTCTTTAGTACAACCTACCTTTTTTGCACAACAACATTTCAACTAAAGTTCCTCTCTTCTACAGATGACCATCGTGCTACACCCATCCAGGATATGTCACAATGGAGATACAGGCGCAGACGTGCAGCAGGGACCCGTTCTAAGGATTCTTTTTAGATTAAGACCCTGCATAAACCTTTTTTACTGTCTCTTGTTGATACACATCCCTCGAATTCTCAATACAATTGAGAAGGATGCTGACATCTTGGCATGTGGCCACGTCAGAATAATGCACATACCTGGACACCAGGGGCTTATTACAAAGGGCACTGTTTAGGGCCGGTTTACACCATAAGGACCGAATACCTTAGGGAGTGTTCGGGTCGCGAGTTTGGACTTATATGCATCAGCTCCGAATCATGTCTTTGGTCAAATGTTGGGTTTGCCTGGCTCCTGTGTTTTGCTGCCTTACGTTCCGCTCTATCGGCTAAGGCGGCACGAGGAGAACTACTACGATTGTGCCCTGGTTCATCCGGACAAGCACCTTAGTAGAGAAAGCCGAAAACTGACTGTCATGATATAGCGTGAGACTGGTCAACCACTCGATGACCTATTGGAATCTTCGGGATTCCTCCGCATTAACTAAGGGCCGTTTCTCGGCCAGGCATGTACGCACCCCGAATTCGGATGAGTGCGGAGCCACCAGGGGCTATATAGTAGCCCCACTATCAAACTCCTCTGGCTAAGTGAAAGTGTTAAAGCATCATAGTCCGGTTGCCTAGTTCGCTGCGCTATCACCTCCTTAATAGGACCAAGACGTTGGACTAAGTGTGAACTCACGTCTTCTGCGAACACCCCCGCATTATATGCGTGGGGGCTGAAGCCGATGACTGCAATCTTTCAGGTTATATACATGTATACATAAACGGCCGCACATGAGGCATCATAATACTTTCAGGCAAAAGTATAAATACAGCCTTGATATATTTAATAAAACATTGTTTTTACAATGGGAATACATGTCACTCAAACATAAAATTCTTCGAGCACTAGGCCTCTATCGCACGAGCGCCTTCAAGAACTTCTTCAAAGTAGTGCTCGGCAGCCACTCGGCCTATGGCTGAACCCTGCGCCGCGACAGTGGTGGCATCCATCTCCGCCCAGTATGTTTTGACACGGGCAAGGGCCATCCGTGAGCCTTCTATGCACGCCGACCTCTTCATCGCATTAATGCGCGACACCGTGCCAAGGAACTGTTGCACCAAGCTAAAATAGCTGTTCGGCTTTGGCCTTTCCGGCCACAGATGATCCACAACAGACCTCATGGCGAGTCCGGGCAATCTATTCAGCTCGGCCCATTCAGCAAGCTGACCAGTCAGGGGAAGCGTACGCTCTGGAACGTTAAACTGCGACCAAAATAGCTTGCCCACTTCATGATCTGTTTGATCTTGAAAGTATTCGGCCGCATCAACAGCACTCGCCGCCAAGTCCAGATATGCATCTGCCGAACTCCACAGCCGATCCAGAGGGGCATACTGAGGATCTCCAAATTTCCTCCGCAGCATAAAGGGCTTCCCAGCCGCGATATCCCCGGCTTGACGCAGCTCCTCCTTCTTTGCTCTCATTGCAGAGCGGGTGTCCTTGGTCGCCATGATTGCCTTTTCCAGGTCCGTCGCCTTTGTCTGGTTCTCTTCTTCAAGAATCCGGCAAAGGTCGTTAGTGTCTTTTAACTTTACAGCCTTCTTGGCCATTTTTTCTTTGCTCTCGCTATGCGCAGCCTTTTCGGCTCTCAACTCTTCGGCTGCCTTCAAAGCGGCCGCATTACTGCTCCTTGCTTGCTCCTTGGCTCGGGCATGCTCTGCCCGCAGGGCCTCCACGGTGGCAGCTCCATCTGCAGTCACAACATATTAAAGATACTGGCATCACGCTGCTCTTACTATGTGACATTTACCAGAAGCATCACCTACCATGTGCCTCGTCAAGCCGTCGATTAACAAGCTCGATGTAGGCATCCGCCGCATCCAGTTGCCGCTATAGTTCAGCAACCCCATAAGTCTGACTAGCCACCGGAGCTTCAGCCACCTGCACATAAAAGTAGACTGGTTATTACCTGGGACTACAATCCTCTGATTGCCGCCGTTCTCGGCGACAACCAGAGTCTCAGGGGCTACTATCTACACAGGGCACACCTAAAAATGTGCGGTACCATCACAAATGTATATCATTTCACGTACCTCAAAGCCCATCAGTAGAGTCATAAAGGCTTCATGCAACCCGCTTTTGGCAGACGAAATCCTTTCAATCACCATACACATCAATGTACGATGCTCTTCTGAGATAGTCGCTCGCTCTAGCAGATCCTTCAGTACGTCCGACCGCATACCAGATGGTGTTGGACTCTTTTGATTGCTCTCTTCAAGAGCCGCATACTGAGGACTTTGGGTGACCATGGGATTACCTTCTGGCCTTGTCGGATCCAGAGAAACTCTCCGCGATGATACTTCAAGGCCACCCTCTTCTTGAGCTAGGGAGTCCGGGGGAGGCGTTTCGCTCTCCATCATCTCCGGAAGAAGATCCCCCGAAGACGAGCTCTGCTGAGAAGGGCTCAGATCTGAACTGCAAGACAAATGCTTCGGTTATTTTCCTCAGAAGTAAGGTAGTAAATCTTCACCATTAAGTACTTTTTGATTACTTACAGCTCGTTAGAGGGCTGATCCCCGCGCGGACTTTGTGCGGAAAGAGCACCCTCCAAGGCAGGACCCTCTGATGGAGTTTTCTTCTCCCGTTTATAAACCTAGGTTTCTGAATCTTTAGGTAGTCCTTTTCCTTCCCCGGAGCGAGGGAATGTCAGATTCCTCCCTCTTGGTTATCATCCCTCATGAAGGCGCTCGTTCCCTCGGTTGGAATAGGTATCGGTGGAGGCCCGCTTTCGCCCTCATTATTCCCCCCTTCATCTTCCTTTGAGGGCACCGGAAAAGATGCTGGCTCGAGCATCTTTTCCAGCACCGGATTGTCCAAGCCTTTGGGAAGGGGGGCCGAACACTGGATCATCTTCGCCTTTGTTATCCAGTCCTGGTCAAAGAGCGATTCTTCAGAATGATGTCGTGATAAATGAAAGGCAGTGTGTTCGACTAGAGGATTAATTACTTGGGCCGCGGTGCGGTTGCTGCTCAGGCCCACGTCCTTGGTGGTGTCCGGACACTCTATTTGGGGTCCGAAGAGCGACTTGTACATCTCCTCGTGCATTAGGTCGAGGAAATTCTGAATAGCACGCAGTCCTTCTGGGTTGAATTCCGACAAGCGGAGGGGCCGGCGTTTGCAAGGCTGGACTCGACGAACCAACATGACTTGCACTACCATAACCAAACTAAAATCTCTCTCGAAGATATCTCAGACGCGGTTCTGCAGTATGGGCACATCCATGGCTGGACCCCAGCTCAGCCCCCTGCTGATCCACGACATCACTTGTGGTGGAGGGCCCGAGCGAAAGGTGGTGGAAGCTACCCACTTGTCACTTCTGGGAGCTGTGACATAAAACCACTCCCATTGCCATAATTCGGACACCTCTGGAAAGGAACCCTTTGGCCATGGAGCTCCAGCGATCTTGCTTATTAATGCGCCTCCGCATGCTGCATGCTGCCCCTCGACCATCTTCGGCTTCACATCAAAGGTCTTAAGCCACAGGCCAAAGTGAGGGGTAATGCAGAGGAAGGCCTCACATACGACAATGAATGTCGAGATGTGAAGAAGGGAATCTGGGGCCAGATCATGAAAATCTAGCCCGTAATAGAACATCAGACCCCTAACGAAGGGATCCAGAGTGAGGCCTAATACTCGGAGGAAGTGGGAGATGAACACGACGTCTTCGTTGGGTTCAGGAGTGGGGACGACCTACCTTCGGGCAGGCAGCTGATGCGAAACTTCGGCGGTCAGGTATTTGGCCTCCCTCAACTTCTTGATATCCTCTTCCATGACGGAGGAGGTAATCCACTGGCCCTGAAGGCTGGATGCAGACATGATTGAAGGTCCGAAGCTCCTGACCTGGGCTTTGGGTGTTAGAACTCGAGGCGGGGGAAGGATTCGATTGAGCATGGGAGGGAAAAAAGTAAAAGCCTTGTCCCTTTATAAAGAGGGTGAATATCAAGCGTCCTCCTCGTGGCCGTTTGGGACTGACCTAAAATCTAGGAGTCCTAGGCATGGTTGGGTTACCCGCATCCGTATTGATGAGAATCCCGTAATAAGGGGAACACGATCTCTGCTTTGACAAGACGTGTCAAGAAACCGCCTCGCGTTACGTGCGGGGCTGGTTAAAGAGAAACGGTACGAATAATTACCGGGCCATGGCATGATGTCATGTTGCCAAAATGTGTCAGCAGATTAAATTTTTGGAAATATTATTCTCTCTACAGTGGTATGTGGAACTTATTTTGCAGGGTCGGACACTATCCTTGTATTCAAACTCTTCTGTGATGTATTCGGAGGAGGAACCCGCCTTGCAATGCCGATGACAACACTGCGTCGGACTCATCGTCATTGAAGCCTGGTTTAGGGGCTACTGAGGGAGTCCTGGATTAGGGGGTCTCCGGACAGCCGGACTATATCCTGTGGCCGGACTGTTGGACTATGAAGATGCAAGATTGAAGACTTCGTCCCGTGTGTGGATGGGACTCTACTTGGCGTGGAAGGCAATCTAGGCAATACGGATATGGATATCTCCTTCCTTGTAACTGACCTTGTGTAACCCTAGCCCCCTCCGGTGTCTATATAAACCGGAGGGTTTTAGTCCGTAGGACAACATACAATCATACCATAGGCTAGCTTCTAGGGTTTAGCCTCTTCGATCTCGTGGTAGATCAACTCTTGTAATACTCATATTATCAAGAATAAATCAAGCAGGACGTAGGGTTTTACCTCCATCAAGAGGGCCCAAACCTGGGTAAAACATCGTGTCCCCTACCTCCTGTAACCATCCGCCTTAGACACACAGTTCGGGACCCCCTACCCGAGATCCGCGGGTTTTGACACCGACACCTGGCTCTTGTATTTATGCCCTACGTTCCCGTTAATTCGGCAAGGGCATAAGGGGAGCACCTCTGCGATTGTTACTACCGGGTCATCTGGATGTGTACCTCAGACTGGGTGAAGCCGAAAGCTAGCGTTCTTAAGGGAATATTTGGTCGGTGAACAAAAGATGATTTTTATTTACTTTCCATATGTGCCCCCAGATGTTTTTGCCTGTGTCTCCTCTCGCAGTCCGGACATGCACTTTAGGGCATGCGTACCCAGGGAAAGGATCGAGGAAAATAGGAGACAAGGGTGACACAATGTTTACCCAGGTTCGGGCCCTCTTAATGGAGGTAAAACCCTACATCCTGCTTGATTGTATTTGATGAGCATAGGGGTTACGAGAGTCGATCTACCTCGAGATCATAATGGCTAAACACTAGATGTCTAGCCTATGTGATTTGTTCTTAGCCTCTATGGACTAAACCCTCCAGTTTATATAGACACCGGAGGGGTCTAGGGTTGTACAGAGTCGGTTTACAGAGAAAGGAAATAATACATCCGGACGCTAAGCTTGCCATCCACGCAAAGGAGAGTCCCATCCGGACACGGGGAAAGGTCTTCTGCCTTGTATCTTCACGACCCATCAGTCCGGCCCATATCAAATTGTCCGGACACCCGAGGACCACTTAGTCCAGGACTCCTTGAGTAGCCCTTGAACCAGTCTTCAATGACGATGTATATGGCTCATTGATTGTCTTTGGCGTTGCAAGGCGGGTTCCTTCTCCGCGTACAAAGCAGTCCCTTGAACAAAAGATCTGTACCCGGCCCGCATTATATCTACAACCCTAAACCACAAGGGCATAATGTTTAATAAAGTATATCTTCTGACAGCTTTTTTGGCAAAATGTTACGTCTGGCCTTTTTATTATTTCTAGCCGTTTTTGGCCTCCCGCTTCGTATTTCGAGGCATGGCCTTCACTGACACGTCCTACCAAAGCAGAGATCGTGACCCCTTATTACGGGATTTTCATCAATACTGGTCTGGGTAATCCAACTGTGCCGTTTGCACGATCCCTTGGGAATAGGCGAGTTTTAAGGCTAGTGGGGGGCGCTTGATATTCACTACCTATATAAGCGGATAAAAATCCATCCTTTACCCCACGCATTCTTCCTTCCTCAGCCTTCCCGTCCTCGAGCTCCAGCGCCCAAGCTCTCAGCCCTCTCCACCGCCCGACCCCTTGAACCATGGCCGAATCTGGCTCGCAAGGCAAGTGGATGGCTTGCTCTGTCACGGAGAGGAACATCAAGGAACTCCGAGAAGTGGGGTACTTGGCCGCGAACATCGCGCACCGGCTCCCTGCCAAAAAACAAATCGTCCCCAATCCGGAGCCCAATGAGAGGGTGGTGTTCATCCCCCACTTTCTCCGCGGACTAGGGTTTCCTCTCCACCCCTTCATCCGCAGCCTCATGTTCTACTACGGGCTAGATTTCCACGATCTAGCCCCAAATTCCTTTATCCACATTTCGGTGTTCATCATCGTGTGTGAGGCGCTCCTCCGCATCCCCCCCCCCCACTTCGAACTATGGCTTAAGGTCTTTAACATTAAGCCGAAGGTGGTTGACGGGCAACACGCAGACTGCGGAGGCGCCATGGTGAGCAAGCTTCCCAATGTCACCTGGCCAAAAGGGGCCTTCATGGAGACTGTCAAGATATGGCAGCAAGAGTGACTCTACATCATCGAACCCCGCGGCGTCAATTGAGCAGCCGCTCCCGAGTTTAGATCCGGACCCCCAATGCGGCTCGCATCGTGGATTAACAAGGGCCTGGATTGGGCGTCGTCCGATGAGGTGATGACGCTGCAGAAGCGCATCAAAAATATGATGGAGAAGAACACCAGCCTTGCTGATGTGATCCAGGTGATGCTTTTTCGCTGGATTATCCCCTGCCAGAGCCGGCCTCTCCACATGTGGGAGTTCAATCCAGCTGGCCCTCGAACCCTGCATCGATTCTTTGGCACGACGCACGAAGAGATCTGGAAGCTGCTTCTCAAGGCCCGGAAGTCGTGGCCGGAGACGACCGAAGACATCGGCCTTGACTGTGCTCATCCGACCACCCCAGTATGTTTTCTAATTTCCGAACATAACTTCAACTCGTAAATCAAAGGGTATGCTTAGCCTTTCATTCTCTCCCGAGGGCTAGAAAAAGAAGGCGGAGCGGATCAAGTGTTCGGCTCCGCTACCCGAAGACCCAGCCATTCCCCTGCTAACGAGGATGTTGGTTCCGGTACTGTACCAGGTGCCAGAGTAGAAGACCAAGAGGAAGGGCAAGGAGGCTAAAAGTGGCCTCCACCGTAAAGGTACTTCAGACGCTACGTCCGGAGATACTGAAGCTCCATCCTCCCCTGAGGGAGATGAAGACGAGGAAGAGGAGGAGAGAAATTCTCCCCTTAAGGGCGGAGGGGGGGAAGAAGAAAAGGGCGACCACCATGGACCTAGAGGCGGAGGCATCCAAGAAGGGGAAGATTTCCCTTTCTGACGACTCAGACTCGGATGCCGAAGCCATCCTCGAGTGGCACCCTAGGCCGAATCCCCTACCCGCATCGTAAGTGTCCAAGGATACCGCAGACATATCCGGTTTTTATGATTATGTTTTTAACACCTTTAAGTTTCATGCTGCAGTCTGGCTCGAGATCTCCCCAACAATCATCGTCCTCGGGGAACTCTCTGGCGCCGGAGATGCTGGAGAGCGAGATGCCTCCGCGAGCTTCTCCGCCAAATGCCGCGGATGACACCGAGGTGTTATCCCAAAGGACCTCTCCAGGCCAGGGAGATGTGTGGAAGACCACCAAGATGGTGCCAGAGGGTAATGCCTTGGCCGCTGAGAAAATGGGGGGGGGGGGGTACAACCCCCATGGAAACTGACAATGGGAGGCCGGACCAATCCGATCCCTAGCCGAATACCACTCCGGAGACCCATATGGCTCTGGAGTCGAGCGAGCAACCCCCTTTGAAGGAGGGGGAGTGCCGACTCCACTAGCGGCCTCCATCAATCCGAAGGCGCCGGACATTTTGATGGAAGAACTTCGACGTGCATCCGTTGTGGAAGAGCACCGTACCCTGATGGGTATAGTGGTTGAGAAGGTTCAGTCCGACTAAAGCGGACTGAACGAAGCCTTCACCAGCCTATTAATAGGCTTTGAGGTCTGTGATGTATTCTTAGCTGCTTTGTATATGCAAAAAGTATGCCAATGTATAGAAAGTAGCCCCTGAGACTCTGTTCGGTTTTCGCAAAGAACGGCCCTACAGAGGATCAAATAGTTATTCACATGAGATAATATACGTGTCTATGTTGATAAATAGGCTTCACTGTTAGCGGCAACCGCCGAGGCCACCGAAGTGGCCGAACTTAATTAAGCAGAAGTTGGAGCGGGCCGATGAAGAACTTATCCGCACCAACAAGTGATTTGAGGAATCGCAAGGTATGGTTGGAAAAAATTATTGACACACTTAAAGGAATATGTCAACGCGGAGTCTAATCAATTGTGTTGCTGATCATATTTTCAGATAGGGCGACTGAGGTCGAGGACCTGAAGAGCGCCCTTGCCCAAGCCAAGGAGCAGGCGTGGGTGACCCAAGCAGCCGCTGACAGAGTGGCTGCGGCTTTAGAAGCCGAGCAAGTCACCCGCCGCAAGTATGAGGAGTGGGTGAAAGAAGTGGAGCAGGAGCTCCAAGATGCCGCCAACAAGTGTGAGGCCTTGGAGGAGAAAAATAAGGCCCACGCGGAAAATCTCACCAAGGATCTTAAAGAGGCTAAGGAGGCACGGTCCGAGTCCCGTGTGGCTCGCGAGGAGATCAAGCAAGTTAGACAGATAGTGGCTGGAAAGCCCTTCCTTTTACAAAGTATTTTTTGAGGTCGGCGATATGCCTTACTTAATCGACTATGGAGTTCTCCAGACGCCTTTGCTGATCTCCCAAGGAGTGTGGCCGACGCCGCATAGTATTTCCAGGCCCAAGAAGGGAACGCAACTGAGAAGCTCTTCTGGTCGCAGTACCTGGCGTCGGAGCGGTGAGCGCTGCTAAACAACATGATGATGCAGCTGGCGGAGCTGCATAGGATGTATGGTTTGGACATGAAGGACCTTATAGTCAGGCTATGGCTAGCCGGACCCATTCTTAGCAGTCACTTCGGTCTGGTCAAGCGGCTCGGCGACGCCTTGCCCCGAGTTGAGGCCGTGAAGCGCTCGGCGTACATAGAGGGCGTGCAGATGGCCTTTGACCGTGTCCATATGCACTGGGCGAAGATGAAGGCCGCTGTTGTGGCCGTCGAGGGTCCACCCGAGGGCAAGGATTACCGCAAGTCGGAATGATACTTCGAGGATGTCCTGGAGGGTGCCCGTTTGATAGAGGGTCAATGCTCAAAGGACATTCGACTGAATGTATCTGAGCCACCCAAATTTTGTATTATGAAGCAAGGCTTTTGTAATATACTTGCGCCTTTATCTTAGATATTTTCCTCCTATGCGGCCATATTTAGATATGAAAGTTTGCCAGTCGTCGACTTCAGCCCCCACGTAGATAATATGGGGGTGTTCAGGATAGCACAAGACCACTCTTCACCCAACGTATTGGTCCATAAAAGAGGTGATCGTGCAGCGAACTAGGCAATTGGACTATGCGGTTTTATCACTCTCACTTAGCCATAGGAGTTTGACAATGGGATTGTAGGTTTAGCCCCTGGTGTTTTTTCGACTATCCGAACTTGGGTGCTTTAGATGCCTGGCCGGGTGAAGGCAGTCCTTCATGTAATACGGAAAAAATCGCGAAATGATTTTAATAAGTCACCGAACCGCTGACCAGCTCTCGCCATATCATGATAGTCAATTTTCGGCTTTCTCTATTGAGGTATTTGACCGGACGAGCTAGAAACACAATCATAGTAGTTCTCCCTTTACTACCGTAGCCAAACGAGTGGAACGTAAGGTGGTAACCACAGGAGCCGGGCAACCCAACTGTCGGTGTGAAAACCGATGGATCTCGGGTAGGGGGTCCCGAACTGTGCGTCTAGGATCGATGGTAACAGGAGGCAGGGGACACGATTTTTTACCCAGGTTTGGGCCCTCTCGATGGAGGTAAAACCCTATGTCCTGCTTGATTAATATTGATGATATGGGTAGTACAAGAGTAGATCTACCACGAGATCAGAGAGGCTAAACCCTAGAAGCTAGCCTATGGTATGATTGTATGTCGTATATTCTATCGACTAGCCTGGCCTCGGTTTATATAATGCACCAGAGGCCTAGGATAACAAGAGTCCTAGCCGAATACGCTGGTGGGGAGGAGTCCTTGTCTTGATCACCAAGTCTTGTGGAATCTTCCTTGTATGCGGCAGCTGTCCGAACTGGACCATGAGTATATGGCCATGGGGGTCCTCGGCCCAATCTAATAGATCGGGAGATGACGTGGTGAGTACCCCCTAGTCCAGGACACCGTCAGTAGCCCCCTGAACCGGTCTTCAAGTTAGGGATGCTCCTCGATTCTTCCGAACTGTTCTTCATCTTCGGTTGTCGGTCTTGAAAACTGGTTCAACAAATCTTCTCATCTTCGATCTTGAGGATCGCCGAAATGCATTCGATGAGTTTACACGTCGGGTATCCGAGGAGCCCCTTTAAGTTTCCGGCCTTTATCAATGCCTTGTTATTTTTATGCCACACCTCGGGTTTGAAGTTGTTCTCGGGCGGCAGCGTCCTCTTGCGTCCGAGCTCCAACGCCGGACTGCATTTGAGGTATCTTTTGCAGCCGAGCACCAACGCCGGACCGCTTCCAAGCTCTAACGCCGGAATGTATCCGAGCTCCAACGCCGGACTATGTATCCGAGCTCCAATGCCAGACTGTATCCAAGCTCCAACGCCGGACTGTAACCGAGGTGTCGTAAATCACCTTGGTTCAAAGAAGTTTGAAGGAGTTTAGCCGAGCTTAATGCCGGAAATGCCCTCTATGGAGCTAGCCACTAGCGCCCGAGCTTTATGCCGGACTGCTTCCGAGGTGGTGCACCACCCCGAATGTGGGCCGATTTTTGTCAATATTTTTGATTGGTGCAATTTATTCTCTGCCGAGATATATAGCCAGTAGCCTCAAGGTGGGTATCAGTCTAAAACCCGAGATGCACATGAAGGATGACATAACACCGTTGATCCCAATAGCCGCTGAGACTCAGGTTGATTTGCAAAATCGGTCTAAGGATCAAGTCCTAGCTCGGCAGAATACTTCGGAACACAAAAAGCGGCGTGCTCAGTCCTCGAGACTCAGGTTGGGTGCGGCCGACCAACCTGAGGATCGAAATCTCCTCGGAAACTGTATTACACTTAAATTTTTCTGCACTGGATTGCCAATGCAGTAGCCCCCGAGACACTGGTCGGGTGGCAACACCAGATCAGGGAATCGATTTGCCCCTGTAATATTTGTAAATAATAAGCCCGAAGCCCAGTAGGCCCCGAGCCTTAATGCGGGCACGGGTGGCCGAATTAAGGATCGATATCCATAGTAAAATCACAAATTATGTGTAATGACTCTATGTATCCAAGTACTTTACGTCATTTATGCTCGGATCCGCATTGTACAAAACTTTGTTGACCGACCATCGGCTTCCACCTCCTCGGCCAGTAGCCGAGGAGTGTTTGTCCTACTTTATAAAGCCTTTATGAGGGCAAAGATTTACAACAAACAAGGCAATCTGGCCATACGATTTTATAAACAAAGGTACGCAGAGAGTTATATTACTGTTTAACAGAAGAAATGTCTTCTAAAGAAAATAGTCCCGCTATCGGTTCCTTTCTTTGGGTTGTCATGCTAAGCATGATCATTAAACCTCAGCTCTAATGTAAGAGCAAAATATTGAGGATTTAGTTTGGGAGGCCAGTTAATAGCCCCCGGTAGTGTTCGGCGACAGTCGGGGTCAAGCCGTAAACACTTCGGCCAATGTTATGAACGGCCCATCATTTAACATAGTCATTGGATCGCTGACCAGTTTACGCTTATTGTGAAAGTCAGTTTTCGGCTTTCTCCACTGAGGTGCTTAACCATGTGAGCTGGAAGCACAATCGCAGTGGTTCTCCCTTTGCACGCCTAGCCGAACAAAACAGAACGTAGGAAGAAAGTGCAGGAGCCGGGCAACCCAACTATTGATCGAAGACACAATTCGAAACCGATGCATATATAGCAATATCTGAGAATGTTTTTACCGAATCCCTAAAGGTGTCCGACGTTGCACTGCAAGACTAATGCTGGAAAAGCAAAATAGTTTAAAAGTGCCAAAAAGCTTGGAAAACCAAGAAACGTCAGTAAAAACATGATGTCCGAACAATATCAAGTGTTCGGTGCCAATCCGAAAGTTGGAATTTAGAAAAAACAAGTGCTTATGTCGTGCTTTAACATGATACATCCTATCTCAAGACTTCGAGCGGGTCAGCCTACAGCTTCAACCTCCTATCTCGAGGGCGGAGTACTTCTCATTAGGCCAGTTTAGCAAACTAAACTCTAGCGGCTTTGAGAGAGAAATTAGGCTACCCGGCTAGTGACCGCACACTCGTGTCGAAAAAAGGAGTGATAAATAATACTAATAAAACTTTGCAACGACTAAGAAGAAGAAAACTTATTATAAAATGGCTCAAATAAACTTAAGAGCCCCCAAGTGACTTGGGTAGAAGAATGATTGCATGTACCGAAGTACTTATATCATATCTATGTTCAACCGAACTTTAAACGCATCTTAACCGACCGTCAGCTTCTCCCTCTTCGGTCAAGGACCGAAAAGTGTTATGTACTCCATCGGTCGAGAATATCGACAGTGTTTCCAATAACCAGGCAATCAGGCCATAAGGCTGTAACAGACAAAGCGCGCTCAGGGAACTTATGCTATATTACCGTGAAGTGTGAGAAGCATCTTCGAAGAAAATAGTACCCCCACCGATACCTTTCTTCGGTTCTCATTGTTATTATGAGACTTGTGCAATAGATTTTTTGTACTCATGAGTTCCGTTGTGTGCCAACCATCATTGAAAACTATAAGAGCACTAGCTTTCGGCTTCACCCAGTCTGAGGTCCGGCTCGGGCGACCCGATCATGATAATCGTAGAGGTGCTCCCTTTACTCCCTAGCCGAACAATCGGGGAACGTAGGGGTAAACACAGGAGCGAGGCAACCCAGCTTGCAAATCGCTTAAGTCAATATGGTGCATATTGTGGCGTAATACACGAACAAGGAACGAAACCATACAAGTATAATCATATGCAAGTGGAAAAGCTTCATGAAGGAAGCCCCCAAATGAATTGGGTATTTGAATTTATGCATCACAAACAAAGTTTGGACAAGGAAATTTTTTACAAGCAACTTTTTTCCACAAAAGTATAATGCTTGGTCGAATCGAACACAAGTTAGAAATTAAAGCTTTGAGCATGAAAGTGACTTAGCTGGTTAATGTGTTCGGTATTGATGACGCGGTCCGAGCTTGATGCGGGGCAAGGTTCCATCCCCCAAGCTGGTCCCGAGGTGGCGGAGCGGAGAGCTCGACACGCCGAAGTGGTGACATAGCATGGTCAATGCAGACCGGCAGAGTGACGCCGAAGTCCCCGGATCATTTTCCTGTGCACAAAAAATACTGCAGACCGGAGATAATGATAATTAAAAAAATGTTGCATAATAAATAATTTATGCAAGTGAGGAATAGAAGAAATATGGCCTGGTGCCAAAGTCAATGTCGATGCAGGGTGTCGGCATGATGTAGTAAAGGCGTGGCCAAGCCTGAATTCACAGGTCGGTCCGAGCTCCGGTTGTGGCGTTCGCCGAACTATGTACGGAAACTGATCGAACCACCACGCGACACTGCGGTCACCATTTGATAGACCTGTGTACATATCATGGACAAACCAGAGTAATAATTCCTTGGGAAAAATGAACCCAAACAAGCAAAAAATACTGGGATCAATAGCACCTGGTTTATTTGTTGTAGCAATCCGAAGGAAGGTGATTCCCAAAATTGGGACTCGCTCCGCACACCCATTGCCCTGATGGGCGATAAAACGACGGCATGGCAATGCTGGTAAGATTGACTCACCGAGGCAAAGCCCTCGGCCTAGCTAACGTGACGGAGCTGGTCGGCTAGTGACGCCAAAGTGTCCGGAGTAGGTTGATGAAGAGATGGCGAAGCCCCCGGTCCAGCCGAGATGTCGAAGCCTCGACGTCAGCCGATGAGTTGAAGTAGGTCGGCGTGATGGACACCATCTTGAAGAAGCAATAGTGCGGCCCTGTCGATGCAGGTCGTGACGTGGTCGATGCTGGCTTGATGAAGCGACCGTGCGGCGATGCCGGTATGCCCGCTCCGTGTAATCCGTGGGGTGGCGATGTTGATGATGATTTATCCTTCGCGATGGCAGACTCTTGTTTGACTTGCCGAGTTGATGATCTGAAGAAGTTGAGCTCGGCTAAAGTGACGACGTGTCTAGCGTAGGTCGGCAGCCGTGGAGTAATATTGTCAGACTGGTTTGACACCAGCATGATGTTGAAGATCATGTTCAAAAGATCTTAAAGCTAGTGGGATGTGTTCGGGAACAAAACACAATACCCCATACAAAACTTCCTTCAAAAGGGATGTCCGGAATCCCGTTCATAAAAAAAGATGAACTCGGGTCGGATTCATTTTCGCGCAGAAAATAGATCCGAAAAGTGATGCACTAATCGAAAGGTTCCTGGAGTTTGGACGGTCGGATCGAGCTGAAATTTTGAGAGGTGGTATATATAGGAATTCCGCAGACGATCAACAGTTGGATCTTCCAAAGGACGTCCGAGCTAGAAGCTGGACACCACGCCCTAAACTCATCCAAATTCCCATCCACATTTGACAGGGCTCCGATATATCGTGTATTGTCAGAGATTCCTACATCGGAACTCGACGAAATTTTCCAGGGTTGTTATAGACTCAATTGCGCACAATTCCACCAAACGGATCGTCAAAGCGATACTCGAGGGGGTGGTGGCGGCAGATACGAGTTCGCTATCAAAAAAAAAATAGCACGGTCGCTTGAGGGCAATGTTGACCTTGAGCCCCCGAGCTCCATAGATGATTCCTCTGTGATCTTGATAGAGATCGGAGTTGATGTTTGATGAAGACCCTCGTCCGAACATGGTGATCCGAACACGGGGCGCAATTCTTGGTCGAACCAAGGTGACCAGTCGAACTGGTGACGAAGACGCCGAAGTCGCAGTTGATCTGCAGGCGAGCCATCGATCCTTTTGTCGATCACACAGCGGAACTCTCAATGAAAGCACCAATATCGGTGTCAAAACCGGCGGTTCTCGGGTAGGGGGTCCCGAACTGTGCGTCTAGGATCGATGGTAACAGGAGGCAGGGGACACGATGTTTTTACCCAGGCTCGGGCCCTCTCGATGGAGGTAAAACCCTACGTCCTGCTTGATTAATATTGATGATATGGGTAGTACAAGAGTAGATCTACCACAAGATCAGAGAGGCTAAACCCTAGAAGCTAGCCTATGGTATGATTGTATGTTGTATATTCTATCGACTAGCCTGACCTCGGTTTATATAATGCACCAGAGGCCTAGGATAACAAGAGTCCTAGCCGAATACACCGGTGGGGAGGAGTCCTTGTCTTGATCACCAAGTCTTGTGGAATCTTACTTGTATGCGGCAGCTGTCCGAACTGGCCCATGAGTATACGGCCATGGGGGTCCTCGGCCCAATCTAACAGATTGGGAGACGATGTGGTGAGTACCCCCTAGTCCAGGACAGCGTCACCAACTATTGACCAATGCGGTATTTGGGACGCCAAAGTGTACTATGAAAGTGTTCGAACTTTTTGCTTTTGAATATTTGTGGTTAAATAAAGCCCCTAGAAATTAATGCCAATGTGTATATGTCAATCAATCGTGAAGACGAAATACAGATTATGGAATAGGAAAATACCGAAGAAGGTAGGACAAAACTGTTTCCGCTATATTCTGGTTGATACGTCGAACGTGCTCTTTATAGGGAATGCCATAATTATCAAGGCTATTTTACATGTCGAGAATTCAAGGGAAAGCTCTATACAGGTCCTAAAAAGGAAAAGGTTGTCTTGAAGATCCTTTGAACACTCTGCCGCATGTATGCGCCACTTTTCGCCTTGGTGTAGGATCCTTTGGGAGGATCACTCGATCGAGGATACATAAGGGGCCTGGAAAAGGGCCCTCGGTACCATCGTAAAGCGATGTGGGTTGTAAAGAACCTGAAAAATAGAAATAAGAAAAACAAAGAATATGAGGGTCCGGATAGGGTCGAGCCATATTATGGACTTTGTTTTTAGTGTGCCTCCGCCCTCACCCATGGTATATTTAGTTCATAATTATGTATGCGCGGTACGTATGTCACCAACAGGTTGGGGTTTTGACGGAGGCTGAATTGCTAATCTAGCTCTGGATGAGCCGGACTGTCATTCCGCAGGGTAGACCGGACTCGTTTGATAGTGTCCGGGGGCTTGACTGCCGATGTAGTATTCGGCTTGATAAGGCCACCCTGTTCTTCAGCTACGAGGGCCATAGTATACTCCTCAGTATGGAAGGAGCGATCCATGTTTCCATTGACTGTTATGATTCCGCGTGGTCCAAGCATCTTGAGCTTTAGATAAGCGTAGTGTGGGACCACATTGAAGCAAGCGAACGCGGTTCGTCCGAGCAGTGCATGATAGCCATTGCAGAAAGGAACGATGTCGAAGATCAAGTCTTCGCTTCGGAAATTATCTCGTGAGCCAAAGGCTACCTCCAGCGTTATGGACCCTGTGTAGCACGCTTCTACGCCGGGTATTACTCTTTTAAAGGTAGTTTTAGTGGGCTTGACTCTTGATGGATCAATGCCCATTTTACAGACAGTGTCCTGGTAAAGCAGGTTGAGACTGATGCCACCGTCCATAAGGACTCGCATGAGGTGGAATTCGTCGATGATTGGGTCGAGGACCAATGCTGCTGAACGTCCATAGCGGATACTGGTCGGATGGTCTCTGCGGTCAAAAGTGATCGGGTAGGCCGACCATGGGTTGAATTTTGGGGCGACTGGCTCTATGGCATAAACGTCCCTTAGTGCGCGCTTGCGCTCCCGCTTAGGGATATGAGTGACGTTTATCATGTTCGCTATTTTTACTTCGGTGGGAAATTTTTTGGCCCCCCTGTGTTTGTCGGGCGAGGCTCATCATCATCCTCGCTGGGCGGCCCTTTCCTGTTATGTTTGGTGTTTATCTTTCCGGCCTGTTTAAAGACCCAACAATTTCTGTTGGTATGATTGGCAGGCTTGTCCGGGGTGCCATGGATCTGGCAAGTCCGGTCTAGTATTCGGTCCAAACTAGATGGACCATCCTTATTTCCTTTGAATGGCTTCTTCCACTAACCGGGTTTAGGGCCACTGAATCCGGCATTGACTGTCATGTCTTCGGCATCATCATTGTTGCTTCGACGCTTGTGTTTGTTGCGTCGTGGCCTGCCATTTCCATCTCTGGCTTCGGAGGTGCTGGGGTAGCTGGTGTTGTTGCTTCTACGAGCTAGCCAACTATCTTCTCCCGCGCAAAAGTGGGTCATAAGTGCGGTGAGGGCTGCCATGGACTTTGGTTTTTCTTGGCTGAGGTGTCGGGCAAGCCACTCGTCACGGATGCTATGTTTAAAGGCCGCAAGGGCTTCGGCTTCCGGACAATCGACAATATGGTTCTTTATAGTTAAGAACCTAGTCAAGAGTTTCTGGGATGACTCTCCGAGTTGCTGGACTATGTGACTGAGGTCATCGGGGTCCAGAGGCCGGACGTAAGTACCTTGGAAGTTGTCTCTAAAGGCGTCCTCTAGGTCTTCCCAGCTACCAATTGAGTTCTCTGGGAGGCTATTTAACCAGTGTCGTGCTGGTCCCTTGAGTTTTAGGGGGAGGTATTTGATGGCATGGAGATCGTCACCGCGGGCCATGTGGACATGGAGAAGAAAATCTTCGATTCATACTGTGGGATCCGTCGTTCCATCGTATGATTCAATGTTCATGGGTTTAAGCCCTTCTGGGAACTGTTGCTCCATTACCTCCTCAGTGAAGCATAAGGGGTGTGCGGCGCCCCTGTATCAGGTGATGTCACGAAGCAATATGGATGAAGTCTGTATGCGGTTTTCGGCCCTGGTGAGGTTATGCCTGTCAGGCAAAGCTTGATGCTCGTCTTCTCGCGTTGGGGCGCGCCCCCTTGATCCATAGATTGATCTTGTTTGGCCTGCTCTATTATTCAGGTCTTGATGTAGATTGTAGGTTTATCCTGGAGCCGCAGTCTCTCTACCCTTACAGCGAGGTGGTGTGGGTTGGTGTTTGGCGTGGGTGGCTGCTTTGTCTCGCCCACGTGGTGGACGATCTGGTTCATCAGCACGATCATGTTTCGATGGGATTGACTTGACGGCCTCGTCATCGATTTGTGGCAGTAGCCAGCGCTTCAGATAAGTTTTTGTTGGGCATTGAAGCCCATATTCTTCGGCAGCTAGGACCTGAGTCCATCGGCCGTTGAGCATATCCTGTTCGGCTTGGAGCCGTTGCTGGTGCTTTTTTAGGCTTCTCGCAGTGGCGATTAGCTGGCGCTTAAAGCGCTCTTGCTCGAGTCGTTCCTTGCTACATCTTGAGCTTGTGTTGGTTTTCCCCGAAGAGGAAGGGATGATGCAGTAGAGTAGCGTAAGTATTTCCCTCAGTTTTTGAGAACCAAGGTAACAATCCAGTAGGAGGCCACGCTCAAGTCCCTTGTACCTGCACAAAATGATAGCTACTCGCAACCAACACGATTAGGGGTTGTCAAGCCCTTCACGGTCACTTACGAGAGTGAGATCTGATAGATAGAATATTTTTGGTATTTTTGGTATAAAGATGCAAAGTAAAAAGTAAAGGCAAAGTAAATAGCAAAACAATATTAAAGTGATGGAGATTGATAGGATGAGAATAGACCCGGGGGCCACAGGTTTCACTAGTGGCTTCTCTCAAGAGCATAAGTATTCTATGGTGGGTGAACAAATTACTGTTGAGCAATTGATAGAATTGAGCATAATTATGAGAATATCTAGGCATGATCATGTATATAGGCATCACGTCCGTGACAAGTAGACCGAAACGATTCTGCATCTACTACTATTACTCCACTCATCGACCGCTATCCAACATGCATCTAGAGTATTAAGTTAAAAACAGAGTAACGCCTTAAGCAAGATGACATGATGTAGAGAGATAAATTCATGCAATATGAAATAAACCCCATCTAGTTATCCTCGATGGCAACGATACAATACGTGCTATGCTGCCCCTTCTGTCACTGGGTAAGGACACCGCAAGATCGAACCCAAAGCTAAGCACTTCTCCCATGGCAAGAACTACCAATCTAGTTGGCCAAACCAAACGGATAATTCGAAGAGACTTGCGAAGATAACCAATCATGCATAGAAGAATTTAGAGAAGATTCAAATATTATTCATAGATAGACTTGATCATAAATCCACAATTCATCGGTGTCAACAAAAACACCGCAAAAAGAAGATTACATTGAATAGATCTCCACGAGAGAGGGGGAGAACTTTGTATTGAGATTCAAAGAGAGAGAAGAAGCCATCTAGCTACTATCTATGGACCCGAAGGTCTGAGGTAAACTACTCACACTTCATCGGAGAGGCTATGGTGATGTACAAGCCCTCCGTGATGACGGCCCTCTTCCGGCAGAGCTCCGGAACAGGCCCCAAGATGGGATCTTGTGGATACAGAAATTTGCGGTGGTGGAATTAGGTTTTTGGCTCCTGTTCTGATCGTTTGGGGGTACGTGTGTATATATAGGAGGAAGAAGTACGTCGGAGGAGCAACGAGGGGCCCACGAGGCAGGGGGCGCGCCCTAGGGGGGGGGGCGCCCCCCACCCTCGTGACCGCCTCTTTTGTTCCTTGGGGCAGGGTCCAAGTCTCCTGGATCACGTTCGGTGAGAAAATCACGTTCCCGAAGATTTTATTCCATTTGGACTCCGTTTGATATTCCGTTTCTTCGAAACACCGAAATAGGCAAAAAACATCAATTCTGGGCTGGGCCTCCGGTTAATAGGTTAGTCCCAAAAATAATATAAAAGTGGAAAATAAAGCCCAATATAGTCCAAAACAGTAGATAATATAGCATGGAGCAATCAAAAATTATAGATACGTTGGAGACGTATCAGGCATCCCCAAGCTTAATTCCTGCTCGTCCTCGAGTAGGTAAATGATAAAAAGAGAATTTTTGATGCGGAGTGCTACTTGGCATAATTTCAATGCAAATCTTCTTAATTGTGGTATGAATATTCCGATTAGAAAGATTCAAGACAAAGGTTTATATTGACATAAGAAATAATAATACTTCAAGCATACTAACAAAGCAATTATGTCTTCTCAAAATAACATGGCCAAAGAAAGTTATCCCTACAAAATCATATAGTCTGGCTATGCTTCATCTTCCCCACACAAAGTATTTAAATCATGCACAACCCCGATGACAAGACAAGCAATTGTTTCATACTCTAACTTTTTCAATCTTCACGCAATACATGAGCGTGAGCCGTGGATATAGCACTATGGGTGGAATAGAATGGTGGTTGTGGAGAAGACAAAAAGGGAGAAGATAGTCTCACATCAACTAGGCGTATCAACGAGCTATGGAGATGCCCATCAATAGATATCAATGTGAGTTAGTAGGGATTGCCATGCAACGGATGCATTAGAGCTATAAATGTATGAAAGCTTAACAAAAGAAACTAGTGGGTGTGCATCCAACTTGCTTGCTCACGAAGACCTAGGGAAATTTGAGGAAGCCCATCATTGGAATATACAAGCCAAGGTCTATAATGTAAAATTCTCACTAGTATATGAAAGTGACAACATATGAGACTCTCTATATGAAGAACATGGTGCTACTTTGAAGCACAATATATGAGACTCGCTATATCAAGGTGCTACTTTGAAGCACAAGTGTGGAAAAAGAGATAGTAGCATTGCCCCTTTTTATTTATTTTATTTATTTATTTTGGGCCTTCTTTTTTCTTTCTTTGGCCTTTCTCTTTTTTGGGGGGACAATGCTATATTGAATGATGATCATCACACTTCTATTTATTTACAACTCAATGATTACAACTCGATACTTAGAACAAAGTATGACTCTATATGAATGCCTCCGGCGATGTACCGGAATATGCAATGAATCAAGAGTGAAAAGTATGAAAATTATGAACGATGGCTTTGCCACAAATACTATGTCAACTACATGATCATGCTAAGCAATATGACAATGATGGATGTGTCATGATGAACTAGATGATGGAAAGTTGCATGGCAATATATCTCGGAATGGCTATGGAAATGCCGTAATAGGTAGGTATGGTGGCTGTTTTTGAGGAAGGTATATGGTAGGTGTATGATACCGGTGAAAGGTGCACGGTATTAGAGAGGCTAGCAAAGGTGGAAGGTGAGAGTGCGTATGATCCATGGACTCAACATTAGTCATAAAGAACTCATATACTTATTGCAAAAATGTAGAATTTATCAAAGCAAAGTACTACGCGCATGCTCCTAGGGGGATAGATTGGTAGGAAAAGGCCATCGCTCGTCCCCGACCACCACTCATAAGGAAGACAATCAATAAATAAATCATGCTCCGACTTCATCACATAACAGTTCACCATACGTGCATGCTACGGGAATGACAAACTTCAACACAAGTATTCTTTAAATTCACAACTACTCCACTAGCATGACTTTAATATTATCACCTCCATATCTCAAAACAATTATCATGCTTCAATCTTTTCTTACTATTCAACACACTCAAAAGAAAGTTTCACAAATCTAGAATACCAAGCATATTATTATTAAGCAAATTACCATGCTATTAAGAGACTCTCAAAATAATTTAAGTGAAGCATGAGAGATCAATAGTTTCTTTAAAACAAATCCACCACCATGCTCTAAAAGATCTAAGTGAAGCACATAGAGCAAAATTAATTAGCTCAAAAGATATAAGTGAAGCATATAGAGCAAAATTATAACGCTCAAAAGATATAACTGAAGCACATAGAGCAAAACTACTTAGCTCAAAAGATATAAGTGAAGCACATAGAGTATTCTATCAAATTTTAATTCATGTATGGCTCTCTCAAAAGGTGTGTACAGCAAGGATGATTGTGGCATACTAACAAACAAAGACACAAATAATACAAGACGCTCCAAGCAAAACACATATCATGTTGGTGAATAAAAATATAGCTCCAAGTAAAGTTACCGATGGAAGTGGACGAAAGAGGGGATGCCTTCCGGGGCATCCCCAAGCTTTGACTTTTTGGTGTCCTTGGATTATCTTGGGGGTGCCATGGGCGTCCCCAAGCTTAGGCTCTTGCCACTCCTTGTTCCATAATCCATCAAATTCTTACCCAAAACTTGAAAACTTCACAACACAAAACTCAAAATAGAAAACTTGTGAGCTCCGTTAGCGAAAGAAAACAAAAGACCACTTCAAGGTACTGTAATGAACTCATTATTTATTTATATTGGTGTTAAACCTACTGTATTCCAACTTCTCTATGGATTATAAACTATTTTACTAGCCATAGATTCATCAAAATAAGCAAACAACACACGAAAAACAGAATCTGTCAAAAACAGAACAGTCTGTAGTAATCTGTAGCTAGCGCAAGATCTGGAACCCAAAAATTCTAAAATAAATTTCTGTACGTGAGGAATTTATCTATTAATCATCTGCAAAAAGAATTAACTCAATAGCACTCTTCAAATAAAAATGACAGCAGTTCTCGTGAGCGCTAAAGTTTCTGTTTTTTTACAGCAAGTTCAACAAGACTTTCCCCAAGTCTTCCCAACGGTTCTACTTGGCACAAACACTAATTAAACACAAGAAAACACAACCAAAACAGTGTCTAGATAATTTATTTATTACTAAACAGGAGAAAATAGAAAGGAATACAAATAAAATTGGGTTGCCTCCCAACAAGCGCTATCGTTTAACGCCCCTAGCTAGGCATAACAAACAAGAATAGATCTAGGTATTGCCATCTTTGGTAGGCAATCCATAAGTGGCTCTCATGATAGTTTCATATGGTAATTTTATTTTCTTTCTTTGTAAGTGTTCTGTAGCGACCCGACCTCAGATGGTCAAGTCTCTGTGCTTCAGTGTCATCCCTGGATCGGTAATGCCGACACACACAACACTCGAGGGATTTATAACAGAGTAGCAATCACACACTATTACATCAAATGTCTCCAAAGAGAACTTATTACAATAATATGGCTTAAGGCCATCTAATGTGATAACAGCGGAAGGCTTGGAAGATAAGGTGAGTCCATCAACTCCAACGGCATAGCTGAGCTGCAAGGCAATGACCTAACGAACCTTACTCCTCGTCTGAAAAGTCTGCAACATAATACGTTGCAGCCCGAAAATGGGTCAGCACATAGAATATGCTGGCAATATAACACAGTAGAGTAGAAACAGAATAATGCTATCACTACATGCATATATGGCTGGTGGAAAGCTCTATGGTTACAGTTTTTGCGAAAAGCCAATTTTTCCCTACAACAAAGGAATAGATTTTTTATTTAACTATCATGATGGTTGAAACATCATTGAGAAGGTATCCCCAACTCAATCCCAATTAAAGTGATTAACAACCCAACAGTATTAATTAAACATGGTGAGATACATGTGATAACCCAAATACTAGATACTCAAGAATTGTCCATAACCAGGGACACGACTAACCATGATTAGATTGTACACTCTGCAGAGGTTTGCGCACTTTTGCCCACAAGACTCGATCACCTCCATTGTATTTCTCGCACTACATGGTGTTTGAGAAACGGATGACCGAGACACAGTCTTTCAGAAACGTTAACTCTCTACTCCGGGTAGACCATACCAAACCTACAAAACCCACTACCTGCTGATCTACCTCTTCAAGAGCTTCATGTAACTTACTCAACTATGCTAGAGCCCTTAATAGCTTGTGGCTGCACACGGAAGTTTCTAGCATGAATCATCTCAGTTCCCTTTGAGCCTGGGTGGCGGTCCATAGGAAGATCACACGGGTACCCCGGGATTTCCAAAAAATATAGACAACACTGGATTCCCCAGGTGCCTCAATCCACCTAGTTGTTTGATTAAGTTGCCACCTTAAGTTGAACCATTATTTAACAATCTCACATCTGCCATGAATTTCACTCAAACCCAAACCACGTCTACAAGCGTAGCATGGCAATATAAGCAATACGTAGAAGTAACTCCCAAGGGTTTGAATATGACCGGGCAATAGGTTCTACCTCAGCAACTACTTCCCAACCCACAAGTTAATGACATCCTAATCATGCAATGTTGGAGGATTGGAACTAATGCATAAAAACTGGGTAATAATGGGATATGATCAAAGTGTTACTTGCCTTGCTGACGATCCACGAATCATAGAGAGTCGTAGTAACACGCTTCGCACTCCGGGAATTCTATCGCAAGCAAACAATAACATACATAAGTAATAGGCAACGATGCACAAGCAAAACTCAAATAAGAGAGGTTGACCAGAAAGTTCAACTTAAGAACTCCGGTACACAAAAAGAATCAAATCAAACGAAGCAACGAAAGTCAAACGGCGAAAGAAAACCACTTCGTTTACTAATCTGAACTTAAGTCAAATTTTACAATAACAAAAACTTGTTTGAGTTGATTAACCGGAAAGAGGGTTTCGAGACGAAACTCCAGGCGCTTGAATCGCCTAATTCCGATAAACGAGCGAAAAGATAAACAGAAATTAAGATCGGATCAGAAATCGGGATCAGAAAAGTCGCGGAATAAATCCGAGAAAATAAAAACAACGAACAGATTAACGAACGAACGTTCGTTATCCGGATCTAAACGAAGAACACGTTCGTTAAACCGAACGAACGAGTGAACACCCGCTAATTAAATAAATCGGAGAAAAACCGATCTATTTAAAAAAAACGAAACTAGGGTTTTGAAAAAAATAAGACCGAACGTTTTTTTAGAAAAACCGGCGGCTACCTCCGGCGAGGGGCTCCGGCGAGGGCTTGGGCGGTGGGGCGGTGGCTCGCGGGGCGGCGGGGTGCGGCGGCGGCGCGGGCGACGGGCGGCGGTGGCGCGGTGCGGGGTGCGGCGGCGGCGGTGCGGTCGGCGGGCGGCGGGAGGCAGTGGTGCTGTGGTGGTGGGGCCCGGGGTGGCACGTATATATAGGAGGGGGGCGACGACTTGGAGTAGGGGGCAAGGCCCGGCGACGGAGGCGGAGTTTGGCTCAGACTCTGTCCGAGTCAGCGGTGGCGGTGGCGCTCGCGCGCGGGGAGGCGGCGGCGGCCTGGAGTGGCTGGGCCTTAGGCCCAGTTAGCGCGGGAACCCCCCCTTTTTTTAAAAAAATTCGCCGACAGAAATAAAATCCTAGAAATTAAAATAAAAATGTAAAAACGCCAAAACAAAATTTCACCGTCTAAATAAAATATTTAGGACGAGTTGAACATTCTCTTGGCCCTAAAATGCAATTTTGAAAACGTGCAATTTTTCTAATGCAAATAAAATCCGAATAAAACCAAATAAAATCCAATAAATGATTTTAATATTCTTCCTCCGATATTTCAATTATTTTGGAGAAGTCATATTATCTCCACTCATTTGATTTAATATGAAATATTTTTTGGAGGGAAAAATTATTAAAATCAACATCCTCGTTTCATTATTTGATAAAAATCAAATATGAAAACCGGAAAATCCCCAACTCTCTCTGTGGGTCCTTGAGTTGCTTAGGATTTCAAGGATTGTGGAACGGAAATGCAATAAATCATGATATGCATGGATGATCTATGTATAACATTCCAAATTGAAAATTTGGGATGTTACAAACCTACCCCCCTTAAGATGAATCTCGCCCTCGAGATTCGGGTTGGCTAGAAAATAGGTATGGGTGGTCCTTGCGGAGATCATCCTCTCGTTCCCAGGTGGCTTCATCCTCGGTATGGTGGCTCCACTGAACTTTGCAAAACTTGATAACCTTACTGCGGGTGACTATGCTGGCAAACTCAAGAATCTTAACTGGCTTCTCCTCGTAAGTCAAATCACTGTCCAACTGAATCGCCTCCAAGGGTACTGTATCTCTTAATGGTATATCAGCCATCTTAGCATGACACTTCTTCAACTGTGAAACGTGGAACACATCGTGGACTCCTGACAATCCCTCAGGTAACTCCAACTTGTAGGCAACTTCTCCCATCCGTTCCAAAATGCGATACGGTCCTACAAATCTCGCGGCTAACTTTCCCTTAACTCCAAAACGTTTCACTCCTCGCAAGGGAGATACTCACAGATATGCTCGATCTCCAATTTCGTAGGTTACCTCCTTGCGTCTTGAGTCTGCATAACTCTTCTGCCTGCACTGAGCAATCTTCAGTCGGTCTCGGATCAGTTTTACCTTCTCCTCAGATTCTTTAATCAAGTATGGTCCAAACAACTGTCCGTCTCCTACCTCATCCCACATCAACGGCGTTCTGCACCTGCGTCCATATAGGGCTTCAAATGGTGCCATCTTCAAACTGGCTTGGTAGCTATTGTTGTATGAGAACTCTGCATACGACAAATTGTCATCCCAACTAGATCCATAATCTAGCGCACAGGCTCTCAACATGTCCTCCAAAATTTGATTTACTCTCTCAGTCTGTCCATCTGTCTGCGGGTGAAACGCTGTACTGAACTCCAATCTCGTTCCCAAAGTTTGGTGTAACCGATGCCAAAACTTTGAAGTAAACTGTGTTCCTCAATTCGATACGATGGTCCTCGGAACTCCATGCAGACATACGATCCTGGACATATAGATCTTGGCCAACTTTGCACTTGTATAGGTGGTTTTCACTGGGATGAAGTGAGCTACTTTGGTCAAACGATCAACTACTACCCATATGGAATCATATCCTGCTTTAGTCCTGGGTAATTAGGTGATAAAGTCCATGCCAATTTTATCCCGCTTCCATTCGGGTATCGGCATAGGCTGTAATAGTCCTGCTGGCTTCTGATGTTCTGTGTTAACTATCTGACATACATCACATACGGCTACATACTCGGCAATATCCTTCTTCATACCAGTCCACCAGAAATGTTCCTTCAAATCCAAATACATCCTGGTGTTTCCGGGGTGTATCGAGTATGGTGAGTCACAGGCCTCTTGAAGTATTAACTTCCTGATCTCCTGGTTGTTGGGCACATAAACTCGGTCCTCAAACCATAGGGTATCGTGCTCATCCTGACGAAAACCTTTGGCCTTTCCTTTGCCCATCTTTTCCTTTATCTCGACAATCTCTTTATCATCTTTCTGAGCTTCCCGAATCTTGTGCAGCAATGTCGACTGAACCTCCATTGTGGCAATGAACCTTCTAGGTACAATCTCTAATCGAAGTTCCATGATGTCCTTTGCTAATTCCTTCGGCAGTCCTTTACTTTCAAGGATATTAGCATAACTCTTCCGACTCAATGCGTCTGCTACGACATTGGCCTTTCCTGGATGATAGTGTAGCTTCATGTCATAATCCTTTATAAGCTCCAACCATCTCCTCTGCCTAAGGTTCAGCCCCTTCTGGGTGAAGATGTACTTCAAACTCTTGTGATCCGTGTACACATCACAACGGTTTCCAATAAGGTAATGTCTCCAAGTCTTCAACGCATGCACTACAGCTGCTAGCTCCAAATCATGCGTAGCATAATTCAACTCATGAGGTTTTAGTTGTCGTGAGGCATACGAAACAACTCTTCTGTCCTGCATAAGCACACATCCAAGTCCTAAGCGAGAGGCGTCGCAATACACTTGGAACTCCTTATGTATATCTGGCAGTACTAGCACGGGGGCTGTAGTCAAACGTTTCTTCAACTCCTGGAAACTGGCTTCACAATCTTCTGTCCATTTAAACTTGGTATCCTTCTTCAAAAGTTCAGTCATTGGTTTTGGAATCTTGGAAAAATTCTCAATGAATCTCCGGTAGTATCCTGCGAGTCCAAGAAAACTGCGGATCTCGCTAACTGAGGTGGGTGCCAACCATTCAGTGACTGACTGAACCTTGCTGGGGTCTACTGCTATACCTTCTCCTGATAGAACATGTCCAAGGAATCCGACTTCCTTCAGCCAAAACTCGCATTTGCTAAACTTAGCATACAACTGGTGTTCCCTGAGCTTCTCGAGAACTAAATGCAAATCCTCTTTGTGCTCCTCCTCGTTCTTCGAGTATACCATGATATCATCAATAAACACCACAACAAACTTGTCCAAATACTCCATGAACACCTTGTTCATCATGCTCATGAAATAGGCAGGGGCGTTAGTCAGTCCAAACGACATGACCGTGTACTCGTATAATCCATATCGCGTTGTAAACGCCGTCTTTGGTATGTCCTTCTCTCGTATCTTCAACTAATGATACCCTGATCGTAAATCGATCTTTGAGAACAGTTTAGCTCCTTGCAACTGATCAAACAGATTGTTGATCATCGGTAGTGGGTACTTGTTCTTTATCGTCACTTCATTCAAGGCTCGATAATCAACAACCATCCTTAGGGATTTATCTTTCTTCTCAACCAAAAGTACCGGGGCTCCCCAAGGTGATGAACTCCTTCAGATGTATCCTTTCTCCAATAACTCCTTGATCTGTTTCTTAATTTCCTCTAGATCATTCGCGGGCATCCGATAGGGTCTCTTGGATATTGGTCCTGTTCCTGGTAACAGCTCTATCGAAAACTCAATATCTCTGTCCGGTGGCATGCCTAGTAACTCCTCTGGGAAAACATCCGGGGAATCCTTTACCATCGGCACTTCCTCCTGAACAACTCCCGTAAGGGCATTCACTTGGATCCTTTTAGGCACATTCCTAGACACATACTTAATCCTTTTTCCCTCCGGGGTGGTGAGATAAATCGACTTACTCGCACAGTCAAAGCTTCCTCCATACTTTGACATCCAGTCCATACCCAATATCACATCCAATCCTTGCGAATCCAAGATAATTAGGTTGGACGGAAACACATGTGTGCCAATGGTTAAGGGTATCTGGTCACACCATCGGGTAGCCATATATTCTGCTCCGGGTGAACTCACTAAAAGAGGGGTCCTAAGGGTTTGGGTTGGTAGTTTAAACTTATCCATGAATCCCCTTGATATGTATGAATGCGATGCACCAGTATCGAAAAGAACAAGAGCGGTAAATGACTTAACCAAAAACTTACCTATTACCGCGTCCGGCTGCTCTTCAACCTCCTCCACGTTAATGTGGTTCACTTGTCCTTTGTTGAATGGATTGGTCTTCTTCCCAGCACTTCCATTTCTGTTTCCATTCCTTCCTTCGGGGCAATCATTGGCATAGTGCCCTGTCTTCCCGCACTTAAAACATGTAACCTGACTTAAGTCTCTTTTGGCGGGAGTGGACGGGTTGGAGCGGTTCTGATTGTTGTTAGCTCCGTTCCCATTCCCATTCTTAGCACCACTGTGGTTATGTGATCCTCCTCCATTGTTTTTGTGACCTCCATGGTTATGAACAAGTCCTCCCGAGTTCGGGGTTAGGCGAGGCTTCTGCTGAGCTCCTGAGTTATACTTCCCTTGTCCATACTTTCTCTTGCGGCTCTCAATCTGCTGCTGTTTCCCTTCAATCATAAGAGCCTTATCTACCAACTCCTGGTAGTTGTTGAAGGTTGCCACCATCAACTGCATGCTCATCTCATCATTCAGCCCTTCCATAAACTTCTCCTGCTTTGTGGCATCTATGGCCACATCATCAGGGGCATAGCGTGATAACTTGCTAAACTCATCCACGTACTGAGCCACAGTACGGTTCCCCTTGCATAGGTTGCGAAACTTCCGCTTCTTCATCTGCATAGCTCCAGTTGAGACATGGGCTGTGCGGAAAGCTTGCTGAAACTGGTCCCAAGTGACATTGGCTACAGGAAAAGTGGCCGTGTAATTCTCCCACCATGAGGCTGCCGGTCCATCCAATTGATGTGTGGCAAAGCGCACCCTCTCAACATCTGTGCAACCTGCGGTGGTCAACTCCCTTCCAATACGGCGTAGCCAATCATCAGCAACTATAGGCTCGGTGCTACTAGAAAACACCGGCGGCTGTAACCTTAGAAAATGGGCTAGGTTGTCCACTGGCGGTGGGTTGTTGTTGTTGCCCTGGTTTTGAACTAGCAATTGCATCAAGGCATTCTGCTGCTGGATCAACTGGGTGAGCTCTGGCGGGAAGGCAAAACCGGTGTCACGTCTCGGAGGCATCTGATGGGTTTAGATGGAAGAGATTTAGAATAGAAAAGGGGTCTAATGAGAAAGCACTACCCATATGCACATGATACAAACACAAACATTTCACTCAATCAATCAAGCAAGGGCATACAAACGGTCTAGAACTATCGCAAAAGTGCTCACTACCACTATATACATGGGGAAGATACTACTAATAGTTGGTGGTCATCTAGAAATTTTGATCGGTGGAAGACTCCATGATGTGTGCTCCAGCTTCGTCTTCAAAGTCATCATCACTAGGGTCTGAGTCGGTGTCGTCGATGATGATGTAGTCCTCGGGGCGTATTTCCTTGGGTTCTTCTTCTTCTTCTATTGGTGCTGGTCCTCCCATGAATACTCCGATCTTCTTGACTAAGTCGTCATCCTTCTCCAGTAGGGTCTTGATTTCCTCCTCATATCCATCGCGAGTAAACTTGAGTTCTTCCTCCAGCTCGATGATCCTAGTCTTCGCCTTCTTCAAGTCCATCATGTCCACACACATCTGGTTCTCCTGACGTCGAATGTGCTGGTTTAACTCCTGGATGAAAGCTGCAATGGATCTATCCTTCTTAGTGCTGATTACTTCCCATTGCTCGTCTCGGCGCCCACATATTTGGTAAATAGTGTCCTTAAGCTCCCTATTGTAAACTTCTCCAATGCGTCCCATGGTGATGTGAGCTGCCATACTCTTTCCTAAATTCCAGGTTGGTGCGTCGAAGGAAAATTCTATGGGTTTAGAAGTTGGCGAGAACGTCCTTCCTAGAACCTGTACTTGAATCATCCAGTGTTCCTCTTCAGGTAAAGTGGCATTGTACGTCCCGGTGAAGCTTGGTATTCCAATGTTCAAGTACCTAGTGACTTCCTTCAAGTGGCGTCCAAAAGGTGTGTCTTCATCTGGTTGTGTAAACTTGTTCTTCATCTCCGTTATCCTAAAGAGTAGAAAATGGAGAGGAGTCAGAAATGAGAAGAGAAGTGTGACCTAGGGTTTATCTTAGTGGTCGTGTCCTACACTCAGCGTGTGCTCTGATACCATCTTGTAGCGACCCGGCCTCAGATGGTCAAGTCTCTGTGCTTCAGTGTCATCCCTGGATCGGTAATGCTGACACACACAATACTCGAGGGATTTATAACAGAGTAGCAATCACACACTATTACATCGAATGTCTCCGAATATAACTTATTACAATAATATGGCTTAAGGCCATCTAATGCGATAACAACGGAAGGCTTGGAAGATAAGGTGAGTCCATCAACTCCAACGGCATAGCTGAGCTGCACGGCAACGACCTAACGAACCTTACTCCTCGTCTAAAAAGTCTGCAACAAAATACATTGCAGCCCGAAAACGGGTCAGCACATGGAATATGCTGGCAATATAACACAGTAGAGCAGAAACAAAATAATGCTATCACTACATGCATATATGGCTGGTGGAAAGCTCTATGGTTACAGTTTTTGCGAAAAGCCAATTTTTCCCTACAACAAGGAATATTTTTTTTATTTAACTATGATGATGGTTGAAACATCATTGAGAAGGTACCCCCAACTCAATCCCAATTAAAGTGATTAACAACCCAACAGTATTAATTAAACATGGTGAGATACATGTGATAACCCAAATACTAGATACTTAAGAATTGTCCATAACCGGGGACACGGCTAACCATGATTAGATAGTACACTCTGTAGAGGTTTGCGCACTTTTCCCCACAAGACTCGATCGCCTCCATTGGATTTCTCGCACTACCTGGTGTTTGAGAAACAGATGACCGAGACACCGTCTTTCAGAAACGTTAACTCTCTACTCCGGGTAGACCATACCAAACCTACAAAACCCACTACCTGCTGATCTACCTCTTCAAGAGCTTCATGTAACTTACTCAACTATGCTAGAGCCCATAATAGCTTGTGGCTGCACACAGAAGTTTCTAGCATGAATCATCTCAGTTCCCTTTGAGCCTGGGTGGCGGTCCATAGGAAGATCACACGGGTACCCCGAGATTTCCAAAAAATATAGACAACACTGGATTCCCCAGGTGCCTCAATCCACCTAGTTGTTTGATTAAGTTGCCACCTTAAGTTGAACCATTATTTAACAATCTCACATCTGCCATGAATTTCACTCAAACCCAAACCACGTCTACGAGCGTAGCATGGCAATATAAGCAATACGTAGAAGTAACTCCCAAGGGTTTGAATATGACAGGGCAATAGGTTCTACCTCAGCAACTACTTCCCAACCCACAAGTTAATGACATCCTAATCATGCAATGTTGGAGGATTGGAACTAATGCATAAAAACTGGGTAATAATGGGATATGATCAAAGTGTTACTTGCCTTGCTGACGATCCACGAATCATAGAGAGTCGTACTAACACGGTTCGCACTCCGGGAATTCTATCGCAAGCAAACAATAACATACATAAGTAATAGGCAACGATGCACAAGCAAAACTCAAATAAGAGAGGTTGACCAGAAAGTTCAACTTAAGAACTCCGGTACGCAAAAAGAATCAAATCAAACGAAGCAACTAAAGTCAAACGGCGAAACTAAACCACTTTGTTTACTAATCTGAACTTAAGTCAAATTTTACAGTAACAAAAACTTGTTTGAGTTGATTAACCAGAAAGAGGGTTTCGAGACGAAACTCCAGGTGCTTGAATTGCCTGATTCCGATAAACGAGCGAAAAGATAAAAAGAAATTAAGATCGGATCAGAAATCGCGATCAGAAAAGTTGCGGAATAAATCCGAGAAAAGAAAAACAACGAACAGATTAACGAATGAACGTTCGTTATCTGGATCTAAATGAAGCACGCATTCCTTAAAACAAACGAACGAGCAAACACCCGCTAATTAAATAAACCTGAGAAAAACCAATCTATTTAAAAAAATGAAACTAGGGTTTTGAAAAAAAATAAGACCGAACGTTTTTTTTAGAAAAACCGGCGGTTGGAAATGGCGGCTACCTCTGGCGAGGGGCTCCGGCGAGGGCTTGGGCGGCGGCTCGCGGGGCGGCGGGGTGCGGTGGCGGCGCGGGCGACGGGCGGCGGTGGCGCGGCGCGGGGTGTGGCGGCGGCGGCGCGAGGTGCGTTGGGCGGTGGCGGCACGCTGCAGCGGTGGCGGCGCGGGCGGCGGGCGGCGGGAGGTAGTGGTGGTGTGGTGGTGGGGGGGGGGCGAGGTGGCGCGTATGTATAGGAGGGGGGCAGCGACTTGGAGTAGGGGGCAAGGAGCGGCGGCGGAGGCGGAGTCTGGCTCGGACTCTGTCCGAGTCGGCGGCGGCGGCCTGGCGCGGCTGGGCCTTAGGCCCAGTCGGCGCGGGGACCCCTTTTAAAAATAAAATCGCCGACAGAAATAAAATCCTAGAAATTAAAATAAAAATCTAAAAACGCCAAAACAAATTTTCACCATCTAAATAAAATATTTAGGACGAGTTGAACATTCTGTTGGCCCTAAAATGCAATTTTGAAAACGTGCAATTTTTCTAATGCAAATAAAATCCGAATAAAACCAAATAAAATCCAATAAATGATTTTAATATTCTGCCTTCGATATTTCAATTATTTTGGAGAAGTCATATTATCTCCACTCATTTGATTTAATATGAAATATTTTTCGGAGAGAAAAATTGTTAAAATGAACATCCTCGTTTCATTATTTGATAAAAATCAAATATGAAAACCGGAAAATCCCCAACTCTCTCTGTGGGTCCTTGAGTTGCTTAGGATTTCGAGGATTGCGGAACGGAAATGCAATAAATCATGATATGCATGGATGATCTATGTATAACATTCCAAATTGAAAAATTGGTATGTTACATGTTCCATGCCCTTTTTTAATGGAAATTGAAATCTAATATTCCCTCCTTCATATCAATAATCGCACTAACCGTTCTAAGGAAAGGTCTACCAAGAATAATAGGGCAAGAAGGATTGTAATCTATATCAAGAACAATGAAATCTACGGGCACATAATTCCTATTTGCAAGAATAAGAACATCATTAATTCTTCCCATAGGTTTCTTAATAGTGTAATCCGCAAGATGCAAGTTTAGAGAGCAATCATCAAAATTACGGAAATCTAGTAAATCACACAAAGTCTTGGGAATAGTAGAGACACTAGCACCCAAATCACAAAGCATAAAACTCATGATCTTTAATTTTAATTTTAATAGTTGGTTCCCACTCATCATAGAGTTTTCTAGGAATAGAAACTTTCAACTCAAGTTTTTCTTCATAAGATTGCATCAAGACATCAACAATATGTTCGGTGAAGGCTTTATTTCGACTATAAGCATGTGTAGAATTTAACACGGATTGCAACAAGGAAATACAATCAATTAAAGAGGAATTTTCATAATTAAATTCCTTGAAATCCAATATAGTGGGTTTAGCAACATCTAGATTTTTATTTCTTTCAATCCCACTTTCATCAATTTCATCATTAAGATCTAAATACTCCAAATTTTTTAGAACGCCTTCTAGGTAAAGGAAGATCATCTTCAGTTTCATCAAGATTCATATTGCAAAATAAAGATTTAATTGGAGACACATCAATAACTTTTAGATGTTCATCATTATTTTCATAGGAATTGGAAGAACACACTTTAATGAAGGCATCTTTGGAAGCACGCATCCTAGCGGTTCTTTCTTTACACTCATCAATTGAAATTCTCATGGCTTTAAGAGACTCATTGATATCATGCTTAGGTGGAATAGATCTAAGTTTCAAAGCATCAATATCAAGAGCAATTCTATCAACGTTCCTAGCCAAATCATCAATCTTAAGAAATTTTTCTTCAATCATAGCATTAAAATTCTTTTGCGAAGAAATAAATTCTTTAATATTAGATACAAAATCAGAGGGAATCTTATTATAATTTCCATAAGAGTTGTTGTAGGAATTCCCATAATTATTAGAAGGATTACTAGGATATGGCCTAGGATTAAAATTCCCTCTATAAGCGTTGTTACCAAAATTATTCCTACCAACAAAATTCACATCCATTTCATTGTTATTCTCAATCAAAGTAGACAAAGGAATATCATTAGGATCAGAAGAAACACTCTTAGTAGCAAATAATTTCATAAGTTCATCCATCTTTCCACTCAACACATAAATTTCTTCTATCGCATGCACTTTTTTATTAGATGATCTTTCAGTGTGCCATTGAGAATAATTAACCATAATATTATCTAGGAGTTTAGTAGCATCTCCTAAAGTGATTTCCATAAAAGTACCTCCCGTGGCCAAATCTAAAAGATTTCTAGAAGCAAAATTCAATCCGGCATAAAAATTCTGTATAATCATCCACAAATTCAAACCATGAGTAGGGCAATTACGTATCATTAATTTCATTCTCTCCCAAGCTTGTGCAACATGTTCATGATCAAGTTGTTTAAAGTTCATAATATTGTTTCTAAGAGAGATGATCTTAGCGGGAGGAAAATGCTTAGAGATAAAAGCATCTTTGCACTTGTTCCATGAATCAATACTATTCTTAGGCAAAGACGAAAACCAAGCTTTAGCATGATCTCTAAGCAAAAAAGGAAATAGCTTAAATTTAACAACATAATTATTGACATCTTTTTTCTTTTGCATATCACATAAATCAATGAAGCTATTCAGATGAGTAGCGGCATCTTCACTAGGAAGGCCGGCAAGTTGATCTTTCATAACATGATTCAACAAAGCAGTATTAATTTCACAAGATTCAGCATCGGTAAGAGGAGCAATCGGAGTGCTAAGGAAATCATTATTATTGGTATTGGTGAAGTCACACAATTTAGTAGTATCTTGAGCCATCGCGACAAACAAGCAATCTAGCACACGAGCAAACAAGAGCAAACGGGCAAAAGAGGCAAATAGAGAGGGAGGATGGAGAGAGAGAGGGTGAATAAAATGGCAAGGGTGAATTGGGGGGAGAGGAAAACGAGAGGCAAATGGCAAATAATGTAATGCGAGAGATAGGGATTGTGATGGGTACTTGGTATATTGACTTTTGCGCAGACTCCCCGGCAACGGCGCCAGAAATCCTTCTTGCTATGTCTTGAGCTTGCGTTGGTTTTCCCCGAAGAGGAAGGGATGATGCAGCAGAGTAGCGCAAGTATTTCCCTCAGTTTTTGAGAACCAAGGTATTAATCCAGTAGCAGGCCATGCTCAAGTCCCTCGTACCTGCAAAAAACGATAGCTACTCGCAACCAACACGATTAGGGGTTGTCAAGCCCTTCACGGTCACTTACGAGAGTGATATCTGATAGATAGAATATTTTTGGTATTTTTGGTATAAAGATGCAAAGTAAAAAGTAAAGGCAAAGTAAATAGCAAAACAATATTAAAGTGATGGAGATTGATATGATGAGAATAGATCCGGGGGCCATAGGTTTCACTAGTGGCTTCTCTCAAGAGCATAAGTATTCTAAGGTGGGTGAACAAATTACTGTTGAGCAATTGATAGAATTGAGCATAATTATGAGAATATCTCGGCATGATCATGTATATAGGCATCACGTCCGTGACTAGTAGACCAAAACAATTCTGCATCTACTACTATTACTCCACTCATCGACCGCTATCCAGCATGCATCTAGAGTATTAAGTTAAAAACAGAGTAACGCCTTAAGCAAGATGACATGACGTAGAGAGATAAATTCATGCAATATGAAATAAACCCCATCTTGTTATCCTCGATGGCAATGATACAATACGTGCCTTGCTGCCCCTTCTGTCACTGGGTAAGGACACCGCAAGATCGAACCCAGAGCTAAGCACTTCTCCCATGGCAAGAACTACCAATCTAGTTGGCCAAACCAAACGGATAATTCGAAGAGACTTGCAAAGATAACCAATCATGCATAAAAGAATTCAGAGAAGATTCAAATATTATTCATAGATAGACTTGATCATAAACCCATAATTCATCGGTCTCAACAAACACACCGCAAAAAGAAGATTACATCGAATAGATCTCCACGAGAGAGGGGGAGAACTTTGTATTGAGATTCAAAGAGAGAGGATAAGCCATCTAGCTACTAACTATGGACCCTAAGGTTTGAGGTAAACTACTCACACTTCATCGGAGAGGCTATGGTGATGTACAAGCCCTCCGTGATGACAGCCCTCTTCTAGCGGAGCTCCAGAACAGGCCCCAAGATGGGATCTCGTGGATACAGAAAGTTGCGGCGGTGGAATTAGGTTTTTCGCTCCTGTTTTGATCGTTTGGGGGTGCGTGTGTATATATAGGAGGAGGAAGAAGTACGCCGGAGGAGCAACGAGGGGCCCACGTGACCGCCTCTTTTGTTCCTTGGAGCAGGGTCCAAGTCTCCTGGATCATGTTCGGTGAGAAAATCACGTTCCCGGAGATTTTATTCCGTTTGGACTCCGTTTGATATTCCTTTCTTCGAAACAATGAAATAGGCAAAAAACAACAATTCTGGGCTGGGCCTCTGGTTAATAGGTTAGTCCAAAAAATAATATAAAAGTGGAAAATAAAGCCCAATATAGTCCAAAACAGTAGATAATATAGCATGAAGCAATCAAAAATTATAGATACGTTGGAGACGTATCATTCCTCTGGCACGATGAAGTCTTCGTCCCCAAGGCTCACATCATCCTCGGAGAGTGGTAGATAATTACTGTCTTCTGAGTCCTCGTTCCCGATCGGATCATGCAGGTTAATTTTCCTCTCCTCCACATCATCCTGTTCGGATGTGGCTCGACGGGGGCTTCGCGGTCTTGGGCGTTCTCCGGAGTGTCATTGCCTCCGGTGCCTACATTGCTGTGTTTTTCGCGATGCGATTTTGAACGGCGCCGCTGACGTTGATGCTTTGGAGGTGCTTCAGCAGGCTTGTCCTCAACTGGATCCTTCCTGCCATCGCCATCATCCTCTTTGGGTGTGTCCACCATATACACCTCATATGTGGAGGTGGCCATCCAACGTCCGGTAAACGGCAGGTCTTGGCCTTGTTCTTCTTCGGCATCGTCGTCCATGCCGTCGATGTCTTCGGAGGCGTAGTCCATCATGTCGGTTAAGTCTTTGATAGTGGATATGAAGTGGGTGGTGGGTGGGGCATAAAATTCCCCGCTTTCAGCACTTAGTCCAGGATGGACATAGTTCGGAGGTGATTCCTCTGTGATGGCGAGGGATCAAATTAAGTCCGACGCCTCATTTAAGAGCAAGGTTTGGACAGGGAAATGAGAGTCCGTGGAGCTAGAGTCCAGGGACGAGTCCGGCCTTTCAGTGATAGGAGGAACCCGGTCTGATTCCGAGTTCGCTGTGGAAACAATCGCCTCTGGATCTTTGATAGCACGGTTTGCAGCGGAGGGTCCAGTGGGATCCAGACTCCCATCTCGGACCTGGCGGTTTGCTCTGGATCTAAGGCCAGAGCGGTGGTCGGGGCCGCGAAGCCTTCTAAGATCAAGTCTCCTTGGATATCGGCGACATAATTTAGGTTCCCAAAATCGATCTGATGTCCAGGGGCGTAGCTATCAATCTGTTCGAGGTGACCAATCGAGTTGGCACGCAGAACGAAGTCGCTGAACATGAAAATCTGGCCAGGGAGGAAAGCCTCCCCGGAAACAACATCATTGCTGACGACTGAACAAGCCATCGATCCTTCCGTTGACGGCACAGTGGAACTCTCAATGAAAGCACCAATGTCGGTGTCAAAACCGACCGATCTCAGGTAGTGCGTCCCGAACTGTGCATCTAAGGATCAAGGAAAACAGGAGACAAGGGTGACACGATGTTTACCCAGGTTCGGGCCCTCTTAATGGAGGTAAAACCCTATGTCCTCCTTGATTGTATTTGATGAGTATAGGTGTTACATGAGTCGATCTACGTCGAGATCATAATGGCTGAACCCTAGATGTCTAGCCTATGTGATTTGTTCTTAGCCTCTATAGACTAAACCCTCCGGTTTATATAGACACCAGAGGGGTCTAGGATTATACAGAGTCGGTTTAATGAGAAAGGAAATAATACATCCGAACGCTAAGCTTGCCATCTATGCATAGGAGAGTCCCATCCGGACACGAAAAAGGTCTTCTGCCTTGTATCTTCACGACCCATCATTCCGGCCCATATCAAATTGTACAGACACCCGAGGACCCCATAGTCCAAGACTCCCTCACACGTGGCGAGCGGCATGGTACTAATATTGTCCACATGCGAAACAATGAGCTTGATTACCTCTATGGGAAGCGAATTCCAGCCACTCTTTTGGCGGACGCTGCTCGGTTCTGCCATTGTTAGTGCTTGGGTTTCAGAAGAGGGGGGAGGCGCCTTGGCGGGGATGGAAGATTGGACGATTATGTGTGGATAAATATGGAGAAGCGAATATGTGCTATGGGAAATGGACATGTGATGATGACTACAACACGCCGATTGACTTACGAGACACATACCAGCAACGTAGGGTCATATCGATGCCATACAACTTGCTTGAGTGACAGTACTGGTACTCCCTACAGTACCTAATACTATGCCCTAACTTTCTTGAGTAGGACTCTGCTCTACTACTAGCATCGGAGGATTAGTATATTCTAATCTAATATAGTTACAAACTTCAATGCCTGAGCGTGGAACGACTACGAACCGCCATCGATGCTAACTCCAATCCCCAGCAAAAGACCGCTGGGAGACATGGCAGTTGCAAACTCCCGCGACGCAGTTATAGTACATGAGTAAGGGTGGCGGTTTGTCCAATACTATGGCTTAAAAACAGGCCATCGTCGGATGGAAATTTGACGGTTACGTGGGATTCGCCAGGATTGACCTCGTGGCGAACAATCGCGGGATATCATTACTAAAAAAAGGTTAAAACACCCAAGGCTATAACTTGCACCGAGTGACCACTAACAATGGTACTAACATAGTTGTAAAATGGTCAAAGACCGTGTCTACATGGTGTTTGGAATTATATGCAAAAAAACTAGCAAGAGCATGTGCATTGCATGGAACATCAAGATGCATTTTTGTACAGAACACCTGTTGTGATTGACCCATGAAGGAGTAATACCATGTGTAAAAACTAATGGTATCTCGAGAATTTTATCGGAAAATGGAATCTCGACCATTTCATCGAAAAAATGATATCTCGAGAAAGATGAGAGATAAGGTGAGGAGGAGTGGGCGTGGTGGTGACTGGTGGTCAGACTGGGCGGAGGCATGGTGATGGACGACGCTGGCAACGACCACCATGCCAGATTGTTCTAGAGACTTCCCTTTTTAATTGCTCAGCAATGAGGTTGTGGGAGATAAGGATGAACGAGGCAAGGCCTTATCTGTAAATGTGGAGAGAGGTGTGGGTATATTTTGTAAAATTGTCATAGTTTGCTTTCTATTCGTCAGATATAGATCAGACAGTCTATATGATAAGATGGCAGGCACACCATCATCACCAACTTGGTTTTTTCTCTACTACTCCTATAAAAGACTCAGTTGGTGATGATGGTGTGTCTGCCATCCGCCATTTGTGACCACTAGATCTGCATTTAACGGCTGTGATGTAAGTTGTAGCCTTTTGCAACAATTCCCACTTCTTTGCTCCATTTTACACAAAACCCCTTAGTATCTTGAAACCAATGACATTCCTCCCTTACCTCATCAAAACAGCCCAAAGAATATATTTGGAGTGAAACATAAGATATTTTTAGTGATATGTATATCAAAACTGAACTATTTTCTTTCAAATTTATGAATATGTATTATTCTACTTTGGATCCGTTGCAATGTACGGGCTCATTGCTATAAAGGTTTATCTCTTGCATCGTCCGCAACGAACACCTGGTGTACTGGTCCAGGCCGGATGCTTGCAACGCGATGACCTGAGTTCGAATTCTGTCCTAAACTGTAGCTTTTTATATATTTTTAATATATACTTGTTTCACTGTTATCTCCATTGTGGCTAGTCTAAGACTAGTCACAATGGAGAGTAACATTAAGGCGCCTCACTCATTTATTTGGGCTTCTAAACTACTACTAGCACCTCCGTCCTGGTTTATTCATCACGATTGTAATTTGTGCTAAATTTTGACCAAAGATTTAACTGATAAAATGTTAGTGCATGTGACATGCAAAAAAAATTAATTAGTTAAATTTATGGTCAAAATTTGACACAGATTACGATGGGGACCAATAAACCAGGACAGAGGTAGTAGTTATGGGATGACTAATCTACAAGCCTAAAAGAACTAGCCCTTGGTATTTCTAGTAGTAGTACTCAAGTTGGAATTCCAACACGACACAACTTGTTAGGCAAAAAATTCGATACAGGGTGTAGGAAGCGGTTTGGGAATTTGCATGCCTTCCCGACCAATAAGATACTCCGTACAAAGTACGATAGAGAAATAACCACAAAGAAGGAAGCTAAAAGTAAACAATCAAACGAGCATGTTTGCATTTGTTTTGCATTGAATCATTTCACAAGCTTGACTAGTGTTGTTTTTCTACTTTTACAAAAACCGCATCGTAATGTTAAAACGTGCATTTGCACATACATAAGTAATAGTAGTACTCCCTCCTTCTAGGTGTATAAGTCTTCCCTCCTTGGTCACGGTGCACAACCAAAGATGACTTATTCACCTGAACAGAGGGTGTAGCACAGTCTGCGAGCATATATAGAGAGAGACGTGTGGTGCGATAGTATATAGTAAAGTTTGTGCTATATCCACATACTTAGAAAATGCGTATGGATACACAAGCTTTCCAAACTTTTCCTTTTACATACTTAATAAATGATGCTAATAATTCCCGAATGTTTGGGATTTATCATTTGCGTCCCAAAACTAATGAGATCGCTTTACGAAACTAAATTATATTCCTAATAAAAGCCACAATGCTCGCAGGAGTGCTTGCAACACGCCATGAGTGCCCTGGTGCGCGGCTGTTTCCCGGCGCGGCGACACAACGCCTCTTCCTCAGCCTCGCAACTTGGGAGATGCTGATTGGCGGCTTGCCGGTGGGCGAGTGCGATCTCACCGGTGTGGTGATCCGGTGCCAACAGGTACTCCTCCTTGCTGGAATCATGCACCTGGTCCACATACCGCCAAGCGTAGATGAGGCGCTTGGGCCCGACTACACTAAGGGCTTTGGCACGAGCATCCTCTGCCACCCTAACGGCCCTCGCACGAGCCTTCTGCCAAAGAGCCAATTTCCTGACTCTCTCGGACACGACATAGGCCTGCCAGGCAGCTTGCCCCGTGGCAAACTTATCTTCCTCGGCCTTCTTCTCCGCCTCTATTTTGGCGCGCTCTGCCGGAGGCAAAGCCTCCCACAAGGTGACATCCATTTCTTTCCAAAGCTCCTCAAGGCTGGGGGCTTGGCGGGTGGCGCGGTGTTCTCCTTGTAGCGGGGAGCCGATGCGTCCTCCGACGCGTGTGCTGGAGAGATTGGGAACGCCCGCGCGTCCACCTCGACGCATCGCGGTGAGGAGCGGAATGCCGATGCGCCCTCCTCGACTAGTGGCGGCGAGGAACGGAACGGCGACACATGACCATCCGTGCGGTGCAACGAGGGGTGCCTAGGGCTTAGGAGAGGCGATGCCATGGTTGTCGACGTGAGAGGGAGGGGGAGGAGATAGTGATGAACATGAGCGTTCTTCCGAATGCCGTGGGAGGCGCAATATTTATAGCGAGCAATGGCACACCTACGTAAGATATGGACTGAGCTTCATTGACTTGACAGCAAGTCCAGTTGCGTCACTGACATGTGGGCCAGATACCTGTTCGGCCTACATGTCAGTGACCCAATGCACCTGCAGTTAAGTAACTGAAGCAGCGTCCTGTAAGATATGTTGCGTGATTAACATAACAACTACGTGGGCATATTTGTTGGAGTAAATTATGGGTGAGGGAAGGGGTGGAAATATTGCTAGTCACAACAGATTGGATGAGCGTGGGGGAGGAGAGTCATGCATGCAGAATTTTTCCACACGGGGTGGAGTGGTGCGACTGCCGGAGGGAGAAGGAGAGTCAAGCAAGCATTCAGATTTCAAGGTGCACTAAATTATTGCATGTGATGATTAAGGCTGGCCATAGTGGTGGTAGTGTGTACTCCCTCCTTTCCGGTTTATGGGGCTTAATTTGAAAATCTCATCAACCAAGGTAGATGATGAATGGTGGAATTAATTCTGTAATTTGTATAAGTACTTAATTAGTACTCTCTTTTTCTCAAAAATTTGTGTAAACCGATGCATTAATTACACCACATGCATGCATGACCACTCCTATAAAAATCTCAGTTGGTGGTGATGGTATGTCTGCCTCTGGACAACGTGAGCTAGTCGATGTACTTGGAACCAACGACTGAGATGTGTGTGCATAGAGACATGGGCTTGCCACCGGAGGTATAGCAGATATTTACCCACCTCTGCCACTGTATAAAATATGGAAATACTCATTCTAGCCTCATTTCCTTTCTGGTTCATCTCCTTGCATTCTTGCCGACAGCAGCGAAGGTTCCTGAAGATGGAGTCCAGACTCTAGAAACCACTACAAAAACTATTCCACCGCCTCTATCTTGGTACGAGTGGGTGAAAATTTTAAATTGACCCCTTTAAACTAGAAGGGAGGTAGTAGTACTGTAATAGCTAACCTTGTTGTGATGACTAGATAGGACATGGCATTCACCTGGACGGAGGAACTAGTCTTTATTGTGCATTTAAGTTTTGTCTAAAGTCAATGTACCTCTACTTTGACCAAACTTATAGAAAAATGTACATCAACGTTCACAATGTCAAATCAATATTTTTATACTCATTATAAAACGTAGTTTTTATACTCATTATAATCAATATTGTAGATATTGATATTTTTAGTATAAATTTGGTCAAAAACTTTGCAAACAGTTGATGAAAGTAAAAAGGACCAGAGGGAGTATCATGCATGCGGAGTAGGCAAAAATATTGCTCATTCATAGACGGGCGAAGTCTCAAAGGGCGCGACCGGGCGAGGGAGGCGAACTTCGTGGGAGGCGCGACGGTTGACAGAATTAAGTGAAGTTACATCCACGCGCCGCCATGGCGTGCGAATAGGCAGAAGCCATACCGTCAGGCCTACGATATGGGTCTAGTAGAAATGACATCTAGTGGGTCCCGCATAGTACTCGAGAACTCATTGGGGGCTTGCAGTCGTTTATCCACCGGGCAAGCCAACAACCCCACGCCATTCGCACGCCCGACTCATCCCCCTCTTCTACCTTACAATAGTTCGCCCCCAGTTGTCCCATCCTTTCACATTACACCAGTTCAACTTCTCCTACCCCTCCTCCAAAATCCATGGCCTCCCAAATCTCCATGATCGCTGCTGAGTACCAGGTTAGAGCCATCACCGGTGATGAGTTCATCGTCATCTACACCCGTGGATCCGTGGTGATGAAAGCATGCCTTGCTCGCTTCCTACGCATGTTCAACAGTTCAAAGGATGAGTGGGTCGCTGGGCTAGATGTTGAGTACACCACAATCCTAGAAAGCGAGAAGATTCTAAAGGAGGCAGAGAAGAAGAAGCCCGCCGTGATCCAGGTTTGCGTACATAACATGTGCTTGGTCTACCACATATGCCATGCCGACATTGAGTGCTAGGATTTTAAGAACTTCCTCAAGGACGAAAGAGTGAAATTCGTTACTATAGACTTTAGGAACGATAGGGATGTCCTGGGTCGGATAGGCCTCGTTGTAGGTTAACCCTTCGATCTCCAGAAGCCAAGCCTAGTGTCCTCCTCTCAGCCTTCAATGCTGACCCTGGCAGCAGCCATGATTGATCCTTTGTACGCTCAAGTGATGAAACCTCACCATGAGTTTCATCATGCATGGGAGTTGAAGACAATAGATGAAGATCACATCCCGTACGCAGCAATGGATGCCTACCTTTGTTTAAATATCTACAAGGGTTGGATGAAGAAGTAGAGCCTAGTGTCTGGTTCAGGCAAAGGAGTGTCGGTGAAGAGGAAGAGGAAAAGGGACGAGGACAAAGTTGAGGATGTGGACTCGGACTCCGAGTAAGGTGGCAGTGTCGTCGCTCATGCTGGTTCTACTTCAGTGTCAAGCGGACTAGTTTCTTAGTTTTATTTCAGGGGTGTGTTGTGCTGAGCCCGTAGCAGAACTAAGTTTATGTTCTTTATCGTTATTTGAACTCTTTAGTATGTACAGTAGTACTAGTACTATGTCTTACTACTGTTCTTCTTGCAGTTGGTACTACTGCTTGTATCTTCGTGTTCCTATTATACTTAATACGTTCGTACTAGTAGCATAATTTGGGTCAGTCGATTTGTGAAAGAAGTTCGACAGAGCGAAGGAAGAAGATGGCAGAGAAGCTACCCCTGTATCTATATTAGGTTGGCTGGGTGGCCATGATCTATCTTAGGAATGAGTTTTGGGTGTGGAATGCAGTTTGCCAGAAAAAATGGATTGTGCCCAGGGTTAAACAGATGGTGAGGGTGGGGGAGGGGGAGCATGGCTGTCGTGGAATTGTCACGGCAGATGTCCTAGCGAAAGGACTTAGTCGTAGGGCCATCGCAACTAGGAAGCTTAAAGGGGTTAATCGGGACAAAGGACACGAGAGGGTTTTATACTAGTTCGGCCCCTTACGATGAAGGTAAAAGCCTACGTCTAGTTGGGGTTGGTATTGCTGGGGTTTCGATCACGAAGAGGCTAAACTCGCCGGCTTGGTTATCGATCTGTTGTTTCTTGTCCTAAGCTGCCACCGGGTCGTCCCCTTATATACACAGGTTGACGCACAGTGGCCTACAGAGTCCCGGCCGGCTCATACTCGTGTCCGGCTCGGTGACTTCCTTTACATGCCTTTCTTTACGAGTCTTTCTGCTCATATGGCGGTTTACAATAACGGGCTTTTAAGCCGGCCCGAGGCCTTTGGGCTTTCCATATATGCTAATAAACTATCATCTTGATTGTATATTGGGCTTCTTATGTGACCCGCCATTAAGGCTGACCCGGCCCCTCCTGGGTGGGTCTCAGCTGATAGTAATACCCCCAACATTAGGCCCCAGGTTGACTTTGAACTTTGTTCTTTGTCAATCTTCAATACTTAGGCAGAATCCATCCTTTGTCTGAAAAGTTCCTTAACCCGCCGTGACGTCATCTTTTTGAAACACAAAAAACTTTCATGACGTTATCTTCCAACGGATCTTTCATTTTAATGCCTTCCGGGAATCAAGGCCTCTGTTCAGTTGGATAATCATTATTGGGTCTCCTCGATTTTTGTGCCTGCCTGTTTACACACTCCCTTATAAATAGGCATAACTTGAGTCTTTTCTCATTCTCCTTTCTTCCTCATCTTCTTCCTCATCTTCTTCCTCTCGCAACCCCCGTAGCTGCCTGAGCTCCGCCGCCGCCGCAACTCTCGTCGTTGTCGTCAAGCTTAGGCGCTGCATCACCCTGAATCCATCCAGAAAACGCGGCGACTCTTCGCGGCAGGCCTGCATCTTGTAAGATTTCTTCTCTCTCATCCACCTAGATCTGTTCTAGGTTTACGAGTTCTTTGGCATTCTTTATCTGTTCGTCACGGACCATCTTGTAGATCTTCTCCGCAACTATTTTGATCCAGAAAAGAGATATAACTCACGCGGTAGCTGTTTGGCATTCGTTTTTGATATCAGTAGATCCCTTTTACATGTACAGATGCTTCGTTATAGCTGACGAACTCCTCCGAAGTATGTTTTTTAGGTCTAGAATATATCCCTTTTTGAAACAGCCCTTTGATCCAAAATGATAATAAGAACTTGGTGAAACTTGTTTATGCCAACACTTAACTGAATTCTGCCTTCTGAGAAAATCTACAGTCATGGCGGCTTACCACTCCGGCTTTCTTTTCCTTATATACCATTAGCCCTTAGTTAAACCACCATTACTTGCTTTATAATTGACCATAGACTGAACCGGCCTATTGTTATTTATTTTTCAGTTCATTGCTCATCATGCCGTCGAAGTTACCGACAGTCTACAATTGGGTCCCTTCTATAGTTACCGATGCCGGTTTGAAAGAATTTGTCACCATCGGATTTTTGCCAGAGAAAAACACGATGTCTTATCATGCCCCTGACCTGGACGAGGAACAACCTCAGCCCAGAGATGGTGAAGTCATTGTTTTCACTCACCACATGAACCGTGGCTTCTCACCACCCGGTTCAAAATTCTTCAGCGAGGTCCTTCACTTTTTTAAACTTCATCCTCAGGACATTGGGCCCAATTCCATCTCCAATATTTGCAATTTCCAAGTGCTCTGTGAGACTTATCTTCATCAAGAGCCGACTGTAGAACTGTTTAGAGAATATTTTTATCTGAATCGGCAGAATGAGTGCACCAACGGGCTTAGCTTAGAGCTTGGAGGCATCTCAATTCAGCGCCGGCAGAGTGCTGTCTTCCCTCTCATAGTTTTACCAAGTCATCCAAAGGATTGGAACCAAACTTGGTTTTACTGTCAGGACATCTCACCTGCCAACGAGAAACCGCTGCCGGGTTACCGCCCCGATCGTCTTGACTCTAAGTTTGTACTGCCAGATAAACTTATCGCTGCTGAACGTAAGAAACTGCTTCCCTCTATCAGAAAAATTAACGGTTTGTTGAGGAACGGTTTAGCCGGAGTCGATCTAACCCGCTGCTGGATCTCATGGCGGATTATTCACTTAAGCCGTCATTCAAAAATGATGTGTGAATATGGCGGAGACCCGGACAATTCTCTTCGCCACAGCCCGGTGGACCTCTCCGAAGAAGACATCGTCGCAATGTCAAACCTTTTGGTGAATGTGCAATATGAAGATTGCAGTGTTGTTGGGTTGAATCCCTTCTGCAAGCTCAACCCGGCTCCAGAAGTAAGTATATTCTGATCTTTTTCCTTTGTATTTTGTCCAGTCGTACTTGTTTATGTATTGATCCTTCCTCTTGTCTTTGTAGGCCAACTCTGACTTTTGGAAAGTAAAGTATGATCATGAAGCTGCCAAGAAGGTGAAACTCGCCGCTATGAACGCCAAGAAAACAGCCCGGAAATCCAAGAAGAAGAAGAAAACCACTACTGAAGATTTAATGAAGCTTGATGATATGTCTGACTCGGAGGTAGCCCTTGACTCCCTTGGCCAATTTTTTAACAATCTTATTGACACTGATCCTTACCAGGACGACACTGGGGCCAGTCAGGCTGAGGAAGTAGAGGTAACTATCATTTCCTCAGACTCAAAGCCCTTACCAAGACACAAAGTTCGTCGAGTGATCCGTAAAGTAAGGTTTTCTAACCCTTTAGCTTACTTGGATCCCAACTTTCATTTAAAAACCAGCAACATGAAAGCCGCCGTGAAGTTGGAATTGAGGATGAACTGGCTGTTGTCCTTCAACAGACCCCTTGGAAACGCCCGAACGAGGTTTAATTATTACCGTTTTGATGAATCCTGCTCCTTACATTTCTTCTAACTCTTTCCTTTATCCTTTAAGGAGGTGTCTCAATCTTCAGATGACTCATCTCAAACACAATTACCGGCTTTCAAGACTGCTCCTGGGTAATCAGAACTTCTCCTTTCTTCCAGGTTGCTTAATTGTATCCTAACGCTGACAATTCTGCCATATTATTCTTTAGTGGCCAGGCTAAATCCAAGAAATCAAAGGTGGCTAAACCGGCGGAAGACCCGCCAATACCAGCATCTGAGCCGGCTAGGCCACCTTCTCCATTGATTGCCGCCCCAGAAGACCCGCCTATCAATGAGGCAAATCCTTCAGAGTCATCCCTTGACAACACCACTATGAATCCTTCCATCTTTGGACCATCAGGCTCAACTGACCCACCGTCTCCACATCTTCAAGATGTTCAAATTACTAGGAGTCGCTTCGTTGAGCCGAGGAACCCAACGGTGTTGGCTAGGTGCACAGCTAAGTAGGAAGCATTGGAAAGGCAAAAGGTTCGCTTTGATGTTGCCAACTACGACCGTCTTAATGCCAGTGATATCTTATCCGGCTATCTCAATCATGTCCACTCCAGTCGTGAGTCTGAGATCGAGATGGTCAAACAACTTCAGTTGAAGTATGAGGTATGTTATTTCCAATTTACCAATATTCCTTCAGCCCCCATGTCTTCAGATTTATGAGAGAAACAGAATAACCTGTAGACTTAAAATATAAGCCAAGACTTTTACCTCTGAATCTTTGCCTGATAGAAACAAAACTTGACCCATAGTCCCCAAGGACCGGTTTATTTTGAGCATCAATGAATCGGTACTTTTTAGAATTAAAATCGCCTTCAAAATACTTAACATTCCGGTTTAACCTTGAAAAACTTGCTGAACTACGTGCATTAGCCCCCAAGTGCCAAGTGCTGTTACTTTGGAAAGGACTTGGGACTTCAAATATGTTGCTAGAGTCATGAAAAATTGATTTGGCATACATTAGCCCACAAGTGTCAAGTGGTTTGTTCATAAAGTACTTGAGAGTTGAATCTTGAAATTGGATACTAGAATTTGAAACCAAGTCTTGATTTATCTGAATGTTTTCACAGAATGCATTGTCTGAACTGAACTCCCAATTGACTGAAACAAAGACCCGGCTAGCGAACCAGGAATCAGAAATTAAATCTTCCACCTCCCAACTGCAAATAAGCCTTTCTGAAACGGAGAAGTTGAAGACCAACTTTGCTGTCAAAGAGAAAACTTGGGCAGATGAGAAGATACTTCTGACCCGGCGAGCTGAAACAGCGGAAACAGCTCTGAAGGAAACTTCAACATAGCTGAACCATTTGAAGGGCTGGGTATCTCAGATGGTTGCTGTGATTTTTGGTAAGCCGTCTGAATTGATCTTGAATATAATTTTTGTCAAACCGGAATATGATCTGCCAACTGACTCTGTTAAATATATGCAGGTCCGCGAAGCAAAAATCTGAGCCAAGACCCGTTGATTAAGCTGAAGGCAGTGTACACCTTGGTTTCCCAATTATACATTGGTGCGCAACGGGCTCTGGCTGCTATCTCTCCGGTAAATCAAGGATCCAACCGGCTTAGCGATGTCCTGAAGAAGCTGTCCATCCTTCCTGCGAGATTTCAAGAGGTAAAACGCTCCTGTGCGCGAGCCAATGCACTGACCGCCCTAAGCCGTTCCAAAGCTTGGGTGCCAGACCTAGATCCGGGGACGTGTCAAAGGGCTATCCTACTGTAAAGGAGGACGGGTCTCCTTTTAATCAAGATGACTTTATAGCCTGCGTCTGTGAAGTCCGGCCTCAGGCGACTAGCCTTGGAGATGACACCAACGTGGATAAATACCAGCCAGGTTTTGACAGTGCAAATAAGAAGATGGCCACTCCTTCATACAAAGATGCCAATTTGATCCCACCTGTGAGAGAAGATACATTCGCCCCGGAAATTGACCCGGTCGGCCTGATTGACGACGAAGCTGAATTTGTCGCCATGAATGGCTTTGATTGGTCCAAATCCAACTTCCAGCAGACTCGGGATGTGAACCGGTGAGGGAAGGACAATGATCATCTTCATGGGCTTAGAAAGCCCTGTAATAGCTTAGCTGCTAAAAACACCGCATGTTTGCTTATGCCATCGCGCATAAAACACTTCCATGTTAATCTGTGCTTCTGGATGCCAATGTTTAATGCTTTCTTATGCATCATTAAATACTTGTCTCTACAATGATTGAACTCTATTCCTGTGAATTCAGGAAAAAGACTGGCAAGGAGGTTTAGAAAAATTAGGCTTTAAATACCTTCTGTACAACCTATAAAGTTACCTTTTCATTGTTGATCCTTAGATTGCCGGTTTACATAGCCCGGGTGATGAATTGATAATTCCATATGCGTGAAGAGTTAATACTCCTCGAATACTCAATGATCATCATAACATAATAGCCCGTACCTTTGAATCTTTGACCCACCGGTTTGAATAACCCGAGCGGCTGTGTTGTCCAATGATTGAGCCGGCGGAGAAAACCAGGCTATTTTATTTGAAACAACAAAAACTCAAAGGCAAGCAACGGATAATAACATAATTTGGCTTTGGCGTTGCACCGATCAAGTGGGTACCGATAGCTATGTTCTCTTTGGTTTGAATACGACCTATGTTTGAACAGGAAGCCCCCAAATGACCTTGAGAGATTTTTAACGACCCTGATTCGAATACGATCCAAGTCGAACTCAAAAGGGGTTGAGCTATGATTCGGATACGATCAAGAAGCCCCCAAGTGAGTTTGGCCCTGAGCCGATCAAGAGGGTTACGACAGCTATGTTCTTTTTGGTTCGAATACGACCTATGTTTGAACAGGAAGCCCCCAAGTGACCTTGAGATTTTCAGCGAGATTCGGATACGATCCTGAGCTGGACCAAAAAAGTTAAACTTGATTCAAATATGATCAGCTCCTTAATAGTCATTTGTAAGAAATAACAATAATAAAGATGCATAGTCTTTGAAAAGAAAAGAGACCGATGGTCTTACTTTATTGCTTATCATAGTATATACAAGGTGAATGTATGTACATGATGAGAGCCGGTGGCTCACGTGTAGTATGGCCGGAGTTGAGCAATGTTCCATGGCCGGCGGGTCTCTTCCTTTGACTTACGTGAGTCTTTGTGCTCTCGAACGTCAATGAGGTAATATGACCCATTGTTTAAATTCTTACTGACCACGAAAGGTCCTTACCAAGGCGGGGATAGCTTGTGCGCGTCTGACAGATCCTGGATGAGCCAGAGCACCAAGTCTCCTTCCTAAAAGGTCTTGGACTTAACCCGGCGGCTGTGATAACGACGCAGGTCCTGTTGATAGATTGCTGACCGTGCTGCTGCTAAGTCTCTTTCTTCATCCAACAAGTCAAGCACATCTTGTCTGGCTTTTTCGTTGTTAGCTTCAACATAAGATGCCACACGGGGCGAGTCATGACGGATGTCACTGGGCAACACTGCTTCTGCTCCATAGACCATGAAGAAAGGTGTGTAACCCGTAGACCTGTTGGGTGTAGTATTGATGCTCCATAACACTGAAGGTAACTCCTCGACCCAACAACCCGGCGTTCGCTGTAAAGGAACCATGAGCCGGGGTTTTAACCCTTTCAAGATTTCCTGATTGGCTCTCTCTGCTTGACCATTGGATTGAGGATGAGCTACCGAAGAAACATCAAGCCGGATGTGCTCTCGCTGACAAAATTCTTCCATAGCTCCTTTAGACAGATTGGTGCCATTGTCTGTGATGATACTGTATGGAAAACCAAAACGGAAGATAACTTTTTTCATGAACTGAACCGCCGTGGCCGCGTCAGACTTACTCACCGGCTCCGCCTCAACCCACTTAGTGAACTTATCAACTGCTACTAAGAGATGCGTCTTCTTATCCTTAGACCTTTTGAAAGGTCCCACCATGTCAAGCCCCCAGACTGCAAATGGTCAAGTGATTGGAATCATCTGGAGCTCTTGAGCTGGCACATGCGCCCGTCGTGTGAATTTCTGACATCCATCACATCTACTGACTAGATCCTCCGCATCTGCATGAGCCGCCAGCCAGTAAAAACCGTGACGAAACGCCTTGGCCACCAAAGATTTTGACCCGGCGTGATGACCACAATCACCTTCATGGATCTCACAAAGGATTTCTTGACCTTCTTCGGGGGAAACGCACCGTTGATACGCTCCGGAAACACTGCGATGAAATAACTCTCCATCCGAAATCGTCATGGACTTAGACCATCGGGTTATCTGTCGAGCCAGGGTCTCATCCGCTGGTAATTCTCCCCGGGTCATGTAAGCCAAGAACGGCACCGTCCAATCCGGGATAACATGAAGAGCCGCCACCAACTGCGCCTCCGGGTCAGGAACAACTAAATCTTATTTTGTGGGCAACTTGACAGAGGGGTTATGCAAAACATCTAAAAAGGTGTTGGGTGGCACTGGCTTACGTTGAGACCCTAGCCAGCTTAAAGCATCAGCTGCTTCGTTTTTTCGACGGTCAATGTGCTCCACCTGATAACCTTTAAAAGATCCTGCAACAACATCGACCTCTCGGCGATAAGCCGCCATGAGAGGGTCTTTGGAATCCCATTTTCCAGACACCTGCTGAGCCACTAGATCTGAATCACCAAGACATCTGACCCGGCTCAAGCTCATCTCCTTTGCCACTCGAAGACCATGGAGTAATGCTTCGTACTCAGCTGCGTTGTTAGTGCATGAAAACATCAATTGTAACACATAACTAAATTTATCACCTCGTGGGGAAGTTAACACAACTCCAGCCCCCGAGCCTTCTAATTGCCTGGACCCATCAAAATGAATAGTCCAATATGTGTTGTCCGGCATTTCTTCTGGCATCGCATCTCTGTCCAGTCATTGATGAAGTCAACAAGAGCTTGAGACTTAATCGCAGTGCGTGGAACATACTTCAGCCCATGAGACCCAAGCTAAATTGCCCACTTGGCAACTCGCCCTGTAGCTTCTCTGTTTTGAATAATGTCTCCCAAAGGAGCAAAGCTAACCACAGTGATTGGATGTCCCTGTAAGTAATGTTTAAGCTTCCGGCTTGCCATGAATACCCCATAAACAAGTTTCTGCCAATGCGGATATCGTTGCTTACACTCAATTAGCACTTCACTGACATAATAAACCGGCCGCTGAACCAGATGCTCTTTGCCAGTCTCCTTGCGCTCTACCACCATAGCCACACTAACGGCCCATGAGTTGGCAACTACGTATAACAATAGCGGCTCTTTCTCAATTGGAGCAGTTGGACCGGCGGCTCAGCCAGTTGTTCCTTTAGATCCTCAAAAGCGGCGTTCGCAGCATCGCTCCAAACAAACACTTTCGTTTTCTTCATCAACTGATATAGAGGCATAGCCTTTTCCCCTAACCGGCTTATGAACCGGCTCAAAGCAGCCACACGACCCGCCAGTCGTTGAACGTCATTGACGCAGGTCGGTTTGGCCAGAGATGTAATTGCCTTGATTTTCTCCGGGTTAGCTTCAATACCTCGGTTAGACACCAGAAAACCCAAGAGATTGCCGGCTGGTACTCCAAAAACACACTTGGCCGGGTTAAGCATCATCTTGTAAACTCGAAGATTATCAAAAGTCTCTTTCAGGTCTGTGATCAAGGTATTCTCTTCCCTGGACTTCACCACTATATCATCCACATAAGCATGAACATTACGCCCAATTTGATCATGAAGACAATTCTGCACACATCGTTGGTAAGTCGCCTAAGCACTCTTGAGCCCAAAAGACATAGACACATAGCAGAAAGCCCCAAAAGGTGTTATAAATGCTATTTTTTCTTGATCCTTGACTGCCATCTTAATCTGATGATACCAGGAGTAAGAATCTAAGAAACTAAACTGCGCACAACCCGCCGTAGCATCAATGATCTGATCAATACGGGGAAGAGCAAACGGGTCAGCCGGACATGCCTTGTTTAGTTCTATGTAATCCACACACATACGCCAGGTGCCATTCTTCTTGAGAATGAGCACCGAGTTAGCTAACCATTCTGGGTGAAAGACCTCCACAATGAACCCGGCCGCGAAGAGCAGGGCCACCTCTTCTCCAATGGCCTTGCACCTTTCTTCATTGAACCGTCGAAGAAACTGTTTGACAGGTTTGAACTTTGGATCGATAATAAGAGTGTGCTCAGCGAGTTCCCTTAGGACACCCGGCATGTCTGAAGGTTTCCATGCAAAGATGTCCCGGTTCTCACGGATGAACTCGATGAGCGCGCTTTCCTATTTCGGATCCAAGTTTGCGCCGATGATGAACTGTTTGGATGAATCGCCGGGTACAAAGTCAACCATCTTAGTGTCATTAGCTGATTTGAACTTTAACTCCGACTCATGCTCTGTTGTTGGTTTCTTTAATGACGTCATGTCCGCCGGGTCAACATGATCCTTGTAGAATTTTAATTCCTCTGTCGCACAAATAGACTCAGCATAGGCAACATCCCCTTCTTCACATTCCAAGGCTATTTTCCGGCTCCCATGGACTGTAATGGTGCCCTTGTGACCCGGCATCTTGAGCTGCAAATACACGTAACACGGCCGAGCCATGAATTTGGCATAAGCCGGCCGCCCAGACAGAGAATGATACGGGCTTTTGATCTTAACCACCTCAAAGGTTAATTTCTCTGCTCTGGAGCCATACTCATCTCCAAAGGCTACTTCCAGCTCGATCTTACCGACTAGGAATGCCGATTTACCAGGTACCACACCATGGAACACAGTGTTGGACTGTTTAAGATTTTTGTCCGTCAATCCCATCCGGCGAAACGTCTCATAATAAAGGATGTTGATGATGCTGCCTCCATCCATGAGTACTTTAGTAAACTTGTACCCACCAACCTGAGGTGCCACTACTAACGCCAAGTGACCCGGATTATCAACCCGGGGCGGGTGATCCTCTCTGCTCCACACAATGGGCTGCTCCAACCAACGTAAATAACGTGGTATTGCCGGCTCAATAGCATTGACGGCCCTCTTGTGGAGTTTCTGGTCTCTCTTACATAAACTGGTAGTGAAGACATGATACTGTCCACTACTCAATTGCTTCGGGTTGCTCTGATAATCGGATTGTTGCTGCTGCTGATTCCCTTGGCCATGTTGCTGATTAGATCCTCCCTCATGACTAGGATGACCATGAAAACCTCTTCCGCTTGAACCGGTGCCCGGGCCCTGAAAACTGCCTGAGCCGCCACCCGGGCCATGACCCCCATCAAATGCGTTTGAATTTTTAAACGCCTTCATGATCGTGCAATCTTTCCAAAATTGGGTAGCCAGCTTCTCCCGGGTGCCGTGTCTTGGACACGGTTCATTCAACAACTGCTCAAGGGTGGGGCCTGACCCGCCCGATCGTGGGGCTGTGTCTGCCCTTGCGCTGCTGATTACCACCCTCGCATTAGTATTAGCAACAAACTCATTAGCCTTACGCTTATTACCTCCTTGATTTGCTGGGTTATGCTGGTGACCCTTGCCATTGTCGTTCTTCTTCCCCTTCGTTGCCTTTTCTTCATCCGACGCCGGGTCTTTGGTGGTATTAGAATCGGCATATTTGACAAGAGCCGCCATCAATGGTCCCATGTCATTACAGTCACGTTTAAGCCGCCCCAGCTTATGCTTCAGAGGTTCAAAATAGCAATTTTTCTCCAACATCAAAACTGCTGAGCCGGCGTCCATTTTATCAGACGAATGTATTATCTCCTTGACCCTGCGCACCCAATGTGTTGTAGATTCTCCATCCTCTTGCTTGCAATTGGTCAGTCCACAATTGACATTTGCTATTTACACATGTCCTTAAAGTTCTGGATGAACCGTGCCTTCAACTCTGCCCATGAGCCGATGGAATTGGGTGGTAAACCTTTCAACCAGGTCCGAGCCGTTCCATCCAACATCATGGTAAAGTACTTGGCCATTGCAGCATCGCTAACCTCCAACAACTCCATATCCATCTCATATCTCTCAATCCAAGCCCCCGGTTGTAAGTCAGCCGTGTAGTTAGCTACCTTACGAGGTCCCTTGAAATCCTTGGGCAACCGTTCATTGCGTATGGCTAGGACCAGGGAAGGTACGCCTCCGGTTCTTGTAACCACTCCTGCCTCAACCGAGGTTGCTGGATAAGCCGGAAAGGTTTGGTGAGCCGCCTGCTCTGCCGCTATCTGAGCCGCCCGTTCCGCCTCTTGACGAATCCTCTCCTGATCTGCCAAGTTGAGGGCTCCATCCCGCACCGGCTCATGCCTATATGGCAGGTTGTGGCGTTGAGCATTACTTGACATCTCTGCGGATTCCATGCGCCTACTATAACTCGGGCTCCGGCTTGGGCGAGGAGTTGAATGAACCTGCTAGGCCAAAGCTGTCTGAAGTAGTTCTCTTACCCTCCGAGTTTCAATTGCCACTGGCGAGTCGCCTTCCATCGGGAGAGCCGCCAAACGAGCTGACGCCGCAATGAGGTTCTCCATGGGGTTGGAGAAGTGACCCGGGGGTGTTGATATATAACGAAGAGGAGCCGTATTCATGCGCGGCGGCTCCATGGTGCGTGGCTGAGCTGGTGCACCGGGCGTTGTGACCAGGTTTGCTTCTGGCAGGTTGCTCCCTCCAGCTCCGGGTGTATGGAACAGATTCCTCGGATCCAGCGTTAGAGGCAGACGCGACTGAGTTTTCTGGCACCTCCTCCTCATGACCTCATTTGATGCATTAAGATCCATGAGAGACGGAAGGTTTCTGTTTGAAGCAGCTAAGCACGAGCATCCAAAGCTGCTCGTTCTGCTGCCATCCGGGTTTCCTCCATGGCTAGATTTTCCTTAGCTTGTACCATCTCCTCCCGCACGCGTGCCACTTCCGCATCATGCTGGGCTTTATCTGCCAGCTCTACCGCAGCGGTTAACAGAGTCATCAGTTTATCCATGAGGTCCATGAGAACCTGAGCCGGGGGGCGCGCGGGGTCTCCTAACCCGGCAGCTGCCGACCCGGTGGCCGCCGCTGTCGTCGCGGTGGAGTTTTGCCCGGGCTGTGTCCCTGCCATGAAGACTCCGGCCCAATTCGGCGGCTCAAGAGGGTCCGGAATACTGCTGCCATCGGAACAGCCCCCAAGCATGCCGTCTTGTAGTTGGTACAATGAGTCTGTCTCACCCGTTGATGATATAGTATCAGAGCAGATGGTCGTCTCCTCGCCTTCCATTGATCCTTCGGAGTATTCACCGCAATGGATGCAGCCTACGAAAGCATGCCTCACGACATATTGAACACGGGCGGACCCGGCACACTGAGCCGTTTCGATGAGGTCGGTGTGGACATCCGGCTTAGGGCCTGACTCACCGATCTGGCCGATGAAGACATGAATTCCGCCGAAGGGGACCCGGTACCCGTACTCGATTGAGCCGCCCTCGGGGCCCCAGCCTTCGTCGTCGATGTAGATCTTGCCGCGACGACTCTTGGTCATCCGGCCCACAGCGTATCCCTTGAGCCCTTCGAAGTTTCCCTTCAAGAACTCAAATCCACCGTGCGCTGGCCCCACGGTGGGCGCCAACTGTCGTGGAATTGTCATGGCAGATGTCCTAGCGAAAGGACTTAGTCGTAGGGCCATCGCAACTAGGAAGCTTAAAGGGGTTAATCGGGATAAAGGACACGAGAGGGTTTTATACTAGTTTGGCCCCTTACGATGAAGGTAAAAGCCTATGTCTAGTTGGGGTTGGTATTGCTGGGGTTTCGATCACCAAGAGGCTAAACTCGCCGGCTTGGTTATCGATATGTTGTTTCTTATCCTAAGCCGCCACCGGGTCATCCCCTTATATACACAGGTTGACGCCTAGTGGCCTACAGAGTGCCGGCCGGCTCATACTCGTGTCCGGCTCGGTGACTTCCTTTACATGCCTTTCTTTACGAGTCTTTCCGCTCATATGGAGGTTTACAATAACGAGCTTTTAAGCCGGCCCGAGGCCTTTGGGCTTTCTATATATGCTAATAAACTATCATCTTGATTGTATATTGGGCTTCTTATGTAACCCGCCATTAAGGTGGCAGTGCCGTCGCTCATGCTGGTTCTACTTTAGTGTCAAGTGGACTAGTTTCTTAGTTTTATTTCAGGGGTGTGTTGTGCTGAGCCCGTAGCAGAACTAAGTTTATGTTCTTTCTCGTTATTTGAACTTGATGTTCTTTCTCGTTATTTGAACTCTTTAGTACGTACAGTAGTACAAGTACTATGTCTTACTACTATTCTTCTTGCAGTTGGTACTACTGCTCGTATCTTCGTGTTCCTATTGTACTTAATATGTTTGTACTAGTAGTATAATTTGGGTAAGTCGATTTGTGAAAGAAGTTCGACGAAGCGAAGGAATAAGATGGCAGAGAAGCTACCCCTGTATCTATATTAGGTTGGCTGGGTGGCAATGATCTATCTTAGGAATGAGTTTTGGGTGTGGAATGCAGTTCGCCAGAAAAAATGGATCATGCCCAGGGTTAAACAGATGGCGAGGGTGGGGGAGGGGGGAGCATGGCGGTGGTAGGCGGTTCAGGGGAGGCGGCGGTGGCAGGAGGTTAGGCATGCGGCGGGCTGGTGGCTTGATGCCTGAGAGAGAAGATGAACAATGCATCAATTTCGGAGGTTGAAGAAGCCCTTCTGGCCATCCAAGTTGCATCCAACAGGTCACAAGAGTTGACTGACCCAAATTGCTCCTTCAGATGGCAGGATCCACATGGCATTCAAGGTCTCGAAGGTAGATTCTGCGTCTGCACCTGGTTTGCAGGCTCGGCGTGGGCGCGACCGGCTTCCGCTGCGACATCTACCATGCGCGCCTCCTTCGCGTGGGTGGAGACGACAATGACACGGTAGTTCCTCCTCGCCGGCGTGCTGGAGCACGCGCTCGTCCTCTTCTTCATACACTGCGTGCATAGACGCGGCTCCACCAGTTGCTCGCTTGCTTGGCAGTGCGGCGGCATTGCGAGGAGGGACTGTAGACGACGTGAGCGGGCGAGTCTTCGGCTTCATGGCACAGGGATGGTGGCAACACAACGGTGATGGGCGAGAAATGGTTGGCCGGAGCAGGCGGGCGGCGGCATGTGCAATGGCGGCGGCATATTGATGAGTGTGCGTATGGGGGCTTATTTTAGTTTTATATAGGGTTGGTCAAACTTAAAAGAAAGCCGTACTAGTAGACGTAAACATTAGATTGAGGCAACACTTATATTACTTACCATAGACACCATACGGAATCATGTGCAAGCGCATGAACCACGGCCGCACGGTCGATCGGACGGTGCGTCACCGTGTCGCGCTCGAAGGACATCCACCGAACCTTTTTGTGTGTGTGAAAACAATCCCCGAATATTACTCAACTTTTTTTTCCTGGAAAAGTTCTTGACGCTACAATATTTCCATATATTTGAATTTAGCTCCAGTTCGTGTTTATTTGGATTTGGACGTTTTAGGTGCGCCCTAGTTTTTTTTAACACTGATTTTGTGTGTGTGACTGAGAGAGAATGTGTATATGTGTCCATATGTGTATTGTGGCGGAAGGGCATTGTGGAGACAGTGTGCGTGTGATAGAGACATAGAGAGGTGTGAATGTGCAAATGATCATGCTTGAGTGAGACATAAATAGATGCCGATACGTTGTGTATACATGAGAGGACGGTCTTCTATTTTTACTTGTGTGTGTGTGAGGGAGAGAGAGAGGAGCATCCGTAACACAACAACCATCTCTCTCGATTCGTCCATCCCTCGCATGTTCTCATGTAACACATGCATCAACGCACACATTTTGACACCCTCACCCGGTCCCTGCCCACCTCAAGGCCCGCACATCGCTCTCTATCTCGCACGCACAATATCTTCATGAAAACCATATTTAGCATGTAGGTTTCCGTTACATACACACACATTTCTCTCCAGAGGTTTGATTTCTCTCAATATCTGACACACACACACACACACACACACACTCGCCCTCCCTCAAGCACACAATTGATCCCCATCCAAGGTTATATGGTGACCACGCTCTGCACCCCAGCATGCACAACACCTCAATCTTCAAAGAGGGCATCGAACATATCGAAGACGGCGACTACACTACACTAGAGAATGCAGGGCCATTTGGAAGCAGGATGATGTGACGACAGCTGACTAACTCCTCCCCCCCTCTCTCTCCCACACAAAATTACCAAACCGTCTCTCTCCCGCACAAAATTACCAATCCCTCAACCCACGAGATCCTTCCCCTCTCGTCCATGTTTTACCGCTCTCTCATCAAACCTGTTGTCTCTTCTACTTCCACGTGTACATAATCCAGATGCACACGCATCTCATGTATATTACATGTCTCCATATTTCTCACAGACCTAACTTCTTCCTCTCTCTATCTCTCTCTCTCATTAGGTTTGTCTCCTACTCTCTCGTACACATACATACAATCTTATCCGCTCCATCTTCGCAAGCTCTCTCTGCACGTTTCATTCACACATTGGGATGTGTTCAAATTGTTGCTTTTTATAATGGATGATGTAGAGTTATGGTTGGTTTTGTTGCATCCTACAAAGTAATAACTATGAAATGCATTTAGATTCTCATTTGACTGGGATTATGTGAGTTTGAGCATATTGTGAAGTACTATAGACCTCGTATACATCTTGGAATTCAACAATGATTATAACTATTGAATTCTATAGACCATTACATTCGAAGTCTGTATCCTAATATATTTATTTCACAATTACAACAAATGATTAATTCACTACAAAATAAGAAAAAAATGTGTACTCCCTCCGTTTTTATTTAACTCCGCGTATTAGCATTGGTCAAAGTCAAGTTTTGTAAACTCTCAGAAAGTTTATAACAAAAAATATTAAGATATACAATAAGAAATAAATACCATTAGATTCATTATTGAATGTACTTTCACATCATACATATTTGTTATGGTAAATGTTTATATTTTTCTATGAACTTGGTCAAACTTTAGGAAGTTTGACTTCGGTCAAACCTAATATGTAGAGTTAATAAAAATGCAGGGAGTACTAGTAGTTACTAGTATTACTAACCACTAGTACTACTCACTAGTTGCTTAGGCCAATCACCCAACATGCCACATGGGGAGTTCAATATCACAAAATTTTGAGGCCGACGGGAAAATATCCCGCGACCCTGATTCGAGCAGTGCGAAATTATTGTCATAGCCTTCGGAACAGGCCTACAGATGACGCTTGGTAGGGGATGTTTTCGTAACTTCAAGTTCACCCTACCCAGCCAACCCCACCCCAACACCTAGAGTAGTACAGCTGAATACTGCCCATTTTCTATCCCCACCGCAAAATAGACTTCTCCACGGCACCGCAGCCTTCGTGATCCTACCCTTCTATATCGGCGCACTCGTCCACTGCAGCGCATCTGCCTCATCGACGACCTCGTACGCCGCACTGGAGCCGATCCACCATCATCGTCGTACACAGAGCCTCTTCCCCGGCACCGTCTTCCACGGTCTCGGATCTGCTTCCCGGAAGCCGACGCCAAGCGCAGAAGCACCACCGCCGTGGACAATGAACTAACTTCCGTTGCCAAACATGATGCACAGAGGCCGCTCCGACCATCGTTATCCTCCTCGATTGATAATGTGTGTATTGAATCACTTAGCAGTACATGTGCAGTTCCAATTTTGTTCATACCTACCCTTCAAATTTCCTGGTTGCTATTGTTCCCGTAAAAGTAATTGGTTATAGTCTCCATTGTCCAACAGAATACCAGCTTGCAATTGTGCGTCGCTCCTGTATCGCGTTGTGCTTGGGTAAGTTCTTCATCTGCAACCAGTAGTGTGGCAAATGATGGAAAGTTTTTTAGAACTAGCAAGATGCCCATGCATTGCACAGAACATCAAGATGCATTCGTATGAGTAGTTTATCTTGTGGGAGAAAAGGATGAACGAGGTAAGGCCTTATTTGCAAATCTGGAGAGGGGTGTGGGTATCTTTCTGCAAAATTGCCATAGTTTCCTTCCTATCCATCGGATATAAATCGGACGGTCTATATTGCAGGATGGTAGGCACACCATCATCACCAACTCTGTTTTTAAAAGAAAGTAGAGAAGTAAAGAAAAATACTAAATATAAAATAAATATAACAGTAGAGAAGAGAGTAGAGATAACATGGACGTCGAGAAAGGATCGCACGCGCGTGGGAAAAAGCGGCCGGGCGCGCGCTAGTTTTGGCACGTGGCGTTCGGCGCGCTTTATAAAATCCAACACCCTCCCACCACTCTTGCCTTGCCACCGTTCTCTCCCCGCTTTGTGCCTCACCACTTCTCTCTCCCCGCTCTGCGCCTCGCCACCGCTCTCTCCCCGCTCTTTCTTGCCTCACCGCCGCCGTGCCAGCATGCCGCCGTGTCTCCGAGAAACTTGGGGATACCGCGGCATCCGCGCACGCCCCTCCGGCGGCTTCTCCACCGAGATCCGGTTCTACGGGATGCGCCTCGGCCTCGGCAATTTTGACACCACCAACGAGGCCGCCTGTGTGTACGGCGCGACGGCGTGGCGCCTCTAGTGACCTCATAGAACACTGAACTTCCCCAACGTGCTGACGCGGGAGCGGGCGCAAGAGCTCGCGCCTCTGCCCGGCTTATCACCGACGAGGATCGTCGCGACAATCGAAGGCGGGAGCACCGTCTCAGCATCACTGAGATGGACGAGGAAGCCATGGCACTTTGGTGCCAATGCTTCCTGCGAGTTCTACACCCAAAGAAGGGCCGAGAGGGCGAAGAGGAGGGCGGAGCGAGCCGCCTATCGCGAGGACAAGCGTACACGAAAAGCAGACAGTCAATTCAACATGAGGCTAGGAGCAGCGTCGCCCTAGGAATGCGACGACGATCAGTATCTTCATGCCTACATTGAGACATCGGAGGAGGACATCACCGAGCAGGATTCGGACAAGGAGGCATAGTTTAACTATGCTATATCTATGCTAAGAACTATCTATGTCTCTACTCTCTAGTCTCTACTCTTTATCTCTACTTCTCGATCTCAGCACTCTGGGCCCGCAAAAATTGGCTATTCCGGCACTGTAAACGCTTTTTTAAAGCGCCGCGCATTGCGCTTCTGTTGAAGATGCTCTAACATGGTAGACGGGTGCTTTAATGTTTCCCACAAGATGCGTGAGTATTACTACTCCCTCCGTCCCATAATATAAGAACGTTTTTGACACTAGTGTAGTGTCAAAAACCTTCTTATATTATGGGACGGAGGGAGTAGTATATTTTTCTTCCCATGTTGAGATTTTAAAACCATGAGCGTGGACATGCAAAGGAGCAACGAAGATGAAACACGAGATATTGGGGACATCTTCAAGGAGCGTGGCAAGTTAAAGAGGAGCTGCACTGAACCTGTAAAACGAGCTTTGGTAAGTAACACCCTTTCAATTACTTTAGTTTAGCCTTGTGTTCTTCGATGTGTAATGTTGTAGTTTTTGTTTCTCTTAGCCTCATGTTCTTTGATGTGTAATAAGAAGAGTCTTAATCGTCCTAATGCTTTTGTTTTTATCTTGATGTAGGAAGTTGGTGTTCTCACCTAGTCTGTTTTTATATTTTTCCTTTTGGATTCACTTCTCTGAGTCCTGTATATCTGGCTTCTACTAAACGGATCTGGGTTGCTATGAGTATTGATCTAAAAAATAAGTAACTTCATGTCAGGATGCAGTTCTTGCGAGGAGGGAAGTATGTTAACCCTCGAGATCATGTTTCCAAAATGAGGCTGGATTACACACAAGGTGCCAGTTCCCTAATGATGCTGGATTAGACACAAGGTGCAAATTCCCAGATGATGTTGGATTACACACCAGCTAGGTGGAGTCGACAACTGTTCATGGCCTCGTGGCTCTAGTAAAGGCTAAAAGAAAGCATGCAATCAAGGTGAGTTCCTGAAGAAGCAAAAAGAGCAATCAGATGCTCTCTTCACCCAAGCCAAAGAAGAGATGGAAGAAGCCAGAAAGAAGCTAGCAGCGGCAGATTAGGCTAGGTGTCTCCTGCTAACTAAAACTGTTGTCAATACAAATTTTCCTTCATAATAGCTAGGTTCAAATGTTTATCTAGTTAGCATGCCTGTTGTGATGTCCGTGCATCTATTGGTGTGGCACAAAATAATTTTTTAGGGCCACGTAATAACAACAATTACTTTCCAAACAATAACATACGAAGCATTGGACATGGTATAGTCCACGCGCAAGCCCAACATTCCAAGTTCAACTTCAACATCAAACTCATGTTGATAGATACCTGCACATTCATAGATAATGTCCACAATCATGATTCACTTCAAAACCAAAAAAAATGTGAGGAGAGTCATAAATAAAGAAAAACCTCTAGTTCCTACTACCAGTGTGAGCACAACAAGTCAACACCATGCATACTTAATTATATTTTGGTCATTTTTTGTGTTCTAAAATGCCGGCCGGCTCGCGGAAGGACGTGTTGCCGGCACACGCGCAGATTCAATGGAGGCAGGAGGGGCAGTCTGAAGCCGGTTGCATGCGACGAGGAGGCGTGTTCAGCCAGGCCTGTAGCGAGTGGGGCCGTCTTGGCTGGTGCACGAGTTCAATGCCTGCGCTATGACAGTTTGCTTGAATAAATCTCCTCCAGCAAAGCCCAACCTTGGTTTTACCATTTGCCTCACCACCACCTATACTTTTCCCTTGGGAGTCGCGCTCCCGAGGGTCATCTTTATTTTAACCCCCGGGCCAGTGCTTCTCCAAGTGTTGGTCCAACCTGGGCGATGTCCAGCGCCCCCTGGGCAACCAGGGTCTATGCCAACCCGACGTCTGGCCCATCCGGTGTGCCCTGAGAACGAGATATGTGCAGCTCCTATCGGGATTTGTCTCCACATTTGGGCGGCTTTGCTGGTCTTGTTTTACCATTGTCGAAATGTCTTGTAACCGGGATTCCGAGACTGACCAGGTCTTCCCGGGAGAAGGAATATCCTTCGTTGACCGTGAGAGCTTGTGATGGGCTAAGTTGGGACACCCCTGCTGGGTTTGAACTTTTGAAAGCCATGCCCGCGGTCATGTGGAAGATGGGAATTTGTTAATATCCGGTTGTAGAGAACTTGACACTTAACTTTATTAAAATGAATCAACCGCGTGTGTAGCCGTGATGGTCTCTTCTTGGTGGAGTCCGGGAAGTGAACACGGTACTTGTGTTATGCTTGAACATAAGTAGTTCAGGATCACATCTTGATCACTTCTAGTTCACGATCGTTGGCGCTGCTTCTCTTCTCGCTCTTATTTGCGTAAGTTAGCCACCTTATATGCTTAGTGCTTGCTGCAGCTCCACCTCACTACCCTTTCGTGACTCACAGATACTTCCATACAGTTGCAGGTGCTGATGATTCCGGTGCAGGTGATGCAACCGAGCTCAAGTGGGAGCTCGATGAAGATCTTGATTGTTGTTTTGTTTCATTTCCTGTTGTTCAGTAGTGGAGCCCAGTTGGGACAATCGGGGATCTAGCACTTGGGGTTGTCTTTTTTATTTTGGTTCCATGGTCGGACCTTGATTGTATTTTGGATGATGTATGAATTATTTATGTATTGTGTGATGTGGCGATTGTAAGCCAGCTCCTTATACCTTTCTTATTCAGTACATGGGATGTGTGAAGATTTCCCCTCTTGCGACAAGCCTACCATGCGGCTATGCCTCTAAGTCGTGCCCCGACACGTGGGAGATATATCCGCATTGTGGGTGTTGCACCAACCCCGCGGAGTTCTTGTAGCTCTACGAGCTGAGCATCGAGGCGGCCAACGGCGACGAGAAAGTCATGGCGAACTGGTTTCCCATGGCTTTCAAGGATGGTGCCCGCTCCTGGCTCCTGAACCTACCTCCAGGCTCGATCTCCTCCTGAGACGAGATGCCCGACCGTTTCGTCGCCAACTTCCAGGGCACTTGTGACTGCCCACCGGCTACGGGTGACCTACGCCGCGTCAAGCAACAACTAGGAGAGACCCTCCAGAAGTACATCCAGCGCTTCAACAACGTTAGCCTCAAGATCCCCAAGGTGACAGACGAGGCCATCATCTCTGCATTCTCCGATGGCGTCCGCGACATCAAGATGAAGGAGGAGCTCGCCATCCACGAGGAGCTGTGCATGTCTCTGGAGCTGTTCAACCTGGCGACCAAGTGCGCAAGAGCTGAGGAGGGGCGCCTCTCCCTTCTCGAGCTCCCGGCTGCGGACCCAGAGGAGAAGAAAGCCAAGGCTAAAGACGTGAAGCACAAGGGAGCAGCCGTGCTCGCGGCAGAGCCGGACACAAAGTGCGGTAGGGATCAGCTCGAGTCATCCAAGAGCAGCCGGCCGTTCTACGCCTTCCATAACCTGCATAGCCACAACACCAGCGACTGTAAAGAGCACAGAGCCATTCGAGAAGGATGCTTCGGTCGCCGCCCCGAGCGCAACGACCGGGGATACGGCCGAGGAGGAGGACGTGGTGGCGGACGCTGGGATGACCATGGCCCGCGCCAGGAGTGGCGTGACCGGCCTCGTGAGGACTACTGGCAGGATCAGCCTCGCGAGGGCGCCTGGAGGGATCATCCTCATGAGGATCGTCCTTAGGGCAATGCTGGTCTCCCTCCACTGCCGCTACCACCAAGAAGGAATGACGACCACCACCAAGACGAGGGGGGTGTGGGCTTCCAGGAGCCGCGTGCCATCGCCTGCATCTTGGGCGGAACTCAAGCCCCAGCCTTGCAGCGTATCTTCAAATAGTTTGCTCATGAGGTGAATGCAGTCCTCCCCAAGCTCGAGGCCACGCGCCCGCTCAGGTGGTCCCTGTGTGCCATCATGTTCAGCTCGATATATCAGCTCAAGTGCGCGGCTACTGCCGGCGTCCTCCCGATGCTTCATTCACCCGTCATCAGCAACGTGCAAGTCACCAAGACCCTCATCGATGGCGGCTCAGGGCTCAATGTCCTGCTCGTCGATACGTTCGACAACCTCCAAGTGCCATATGATCAGCTTCAGCCCACCAAGCCTTTCTCAGGAGTGACGGACGGCACCACCACGCCGATTGGTCAGGTCCGCCTCCCAGTCACCTTCGGACAGCGCAACAACTACCGCTCTGAGCTCATCAACTTCGACGTCACCCACATCCGTCTGCCATACAATGCCATCCTCGGGTATCCGGCCCTGGCCAAGTTCATGGCCGTGACGCACCACCGCTACAACATCCTCAAGATGCCAGGAAGCGGTGGGATCATCATAGTCCCCTGTGAAGAAAGAGATGCGGTGTGCTCCCTTGAGCGCGCCTTCCAAGCAGCGTCAATCAAAGACCCCGGCAACAATGCAGCTCGGTACCCTCCTGAGGTCGTCCCCAAGAAGAAGAAGCAGCAACTCTGTGCCGAACCTCAGGAGGGCAGTGCCGCAGGTGGCGCCTCATCGGGGTCATCGCCCGCACCTGGGGCGTCTCCCTCTATAACATAGGAAGGTGTGCCCGGCGCCCTCCTCGGACAAGGCTCGGGGGCTCTCTTCTGCAGGGTCTCAGACCTTCCCAACGTCACGAGGGAGGCGCTCGGGCACCACTTGGAGGCGTGTTTCGCGGCACGTCTCCTTTAGGAGGACACTGGGCAAGGAGCGCCCGACGCTCAGGAGTTCATCACCAAGGTATCTCAGGAGCTTCAGAAAGCAAGAGCAATACGCGGCGACCGCCGCCTACCTGGCGCTGCTCCCCACCCAGGCGAGGGTGGTGAGCTGCGCGTCTGCATCGACATAGCAGGGCTCAACCGAGCCGCATCCTAGGAGCGCTTCTGGCCTTCGTGTGTTGGGCGCTGCGAAGGTCCACCTCACAACTACGTTCCCATGCCGTTTGGCCTGCCGAGCGTGGCCGCTGCCTTCTAGCGCAACATGTGGAGCATCATGGCGGGTCAGGAGGCCAAGCACCAAGCAGTCCTGGCGGAGATGGAGACGGTCCTCATTGAAACGCCTAGACCCCCAGAGCCTCCTGAGGCTCAGGGCCCCGGTGGCTCATGAGGGGCAACCCCTTTGCCGCGTGCCTTTAGATGCCTCAACACCCCTTCATTAATGGAACAAGGTGACACTTTCCAAGTTCATTTAGCTGGGAGCGCCCAGGGGGCTGCATTATTCCCAGGCCACGTGGGTCCGTCCCTATGGCATGTATCTTTCCTTGTTTATGTCTCTAGCTTACCTTGCTGGGGGCGCCCCTCGGGCTGCATCATCCCCAAGCTGCTCGGGCCGGACCCAGTGGCGCGTATCGTTATGCATTTACCTGAGCTAGGTTGCTTTTCATGCTTAATCTATCTATGACTATCACCTACTTGATTGTCGCCCATCACGGGAGGCGCGCGCCGGTCGTCTTTCTTCAGGACCCTTCGTGTGAGAGGATTAGGCACGACGTCTGTGCTCGGGCCCGTCCCTGCAGCGTTGATAAATCCAACGGCCGAGCTCTGTCTGGCGGGCCGGCCCCGTTCATGTCACCTCCTGGGGCCATTGGTGCTTGGCTTTCTCACGCGATAACCCCAGAAGATTCATTCGGCGCAGGTTGTCTGACCACCTCGCAGGACCAAGATAGCGAACAAGAATCAAGACCAGGCGCAACCCTCCTTGAGGTAGGGCCTCGTGAGTCCCGCGCTGGCTCACGAGTGCCCGGACACACCTCATCTAGCCCTGCCGTGCAAGCCACGTGTCAGGGCAGGGCTTTACACGCCTCGGGGGCTCTCCGCAGTAGGGAGTCCCCTCCCACGTACCAGTGGAAGCACCATGCTCCGCGCTGGTAGTCGACAGTACCGAGGAGCGGCTATGCCCGTGCAAGTGCAGAAGTGCGATGGTCCGTCCTAGTGATAAACAACTGAGGGCGGCCTCACGGCCGTATCAACCTCAGGGAGCCTCCGAGCTCAGTGTCTGGCCTCAACGCAACGCCTCCCCTGGGGAGAGCCACGCGAGGGGGCTGGGCACGGGGGCTGTGCTCGGGTCACGCCAAGCGTACGCCACCCTGCTAGGCCCCTCGGACCTGGTCGTCGCACGCCCTCCCAAGAGGAGCTAAGGAATGAAGGTCATTTGAACATCAAGGGGGGACTCCTGAGCATCGCGACTCGGGAGCCTAACTGACCACGTAGCCCCTCACTCCTTGGTCCGTCCTGGTCTCTGGTCAGCCCAACAGCGGTTCAGGTATGCGCGGGATCGGGCCCTGCCGACGTAGAACACAAGACCAACCATTGCATCTCCTTTCCACAAGTTGTTTGCGCGTCAAGGGGGACTCGTAAGCATCACGACTCAGGAGCCTAACTGGTCACGTAACTCCTCACTCCTTGGGTCCGTCCTGTTCTCCGGTCGGTCCAATGGCGGTTGAGGTATGCGCGGGGCCGGGCTCAGCCGACATAGAACATAAAGCAAATAGGAAGAAAGTCGCAAAATCTCAAAGCAAACATTACAAGACATATTTTTCTCCAAATAACAAACACAAGTTTAAACACCTCCACGAGGCACGCTACATGCTGCAGGAATTTCAACCGGAAATAAGCCGCAAGCCAGTCATCCCTCGACACCGCCGACACCTGCAAGAGGTGCCCCCTCCTAGGTGGCGTCGTCCTCACCTGCACCACCAGTCGAAGGTGCGGGGGCGATGGCGGCAGCTGCACAAAGCTCCTTGTCCACAGGCTCCAGTAGCTCATCAAGGCGGGTGGCAGGATCGCGAAGATGGAGGTGGCTGAAGACGCGTGTCAGCTGAAGAAAGGACGCGAGCCTCTGCCTCTGCCATGGGGCCGATGTCACGCACGACTTCCTCAAGCGCATCGACCAAGTCGGGAAGCAACAGGGTGGGGCCGTCCTCATTGGTGGCCAACGGCTTCTCCAAGCCCTTCTCATAGAGTGACTTCAGGGCCTCGCGAGACCTCTTCTCCGGAAGTGCGAACGCCATGCGGTCCTCAGCCAGAACCTTCACCTTGGCGTCAAGATCGACCCCCTTCACCTCCACCTTCCGCTCTAGCTCCTCCAGCCGGCTGCGTTGAGTGGCCTGCGCCTTCACCAACTTCCCTAGCTCGGCATCGCGGTCCTTGATGGCGTCCTCCCAGGCCTTCATCTCCTCCTCCATCGCTTGACGGCCACGAGCTTCTTCTACGCGCTCATCACACAGACTCTTCAGCTCGTCCTCCAGCGCCTAATAGCGGTCGTGGGCGGCTTCGGCATCCTTCAGTGCCGCCTTGCGATCGGCCGCAGCTTGGGCGACGGCCCGTTTCTCCTTCTCGGAGGTCATCGCGGCCTGGCTTAGCGCCGCTCGGACTGCTGCGTCAGACTGAAGCCAGCCGGAGGCTAGCTCTAGGCACCCGGCTACCAGGTGCGGGTCCGCGCCCAGGAGATCTTCCCGCAGCTGAGTCATCTCTGAAAGAGCACGCTCCAAGACAGCAGTGGAGGTAGAAGAACCTGGGAGTAGTGGCGCAGAATGAGGAAGAGGTGTCGTCACCATGGCCTGAGAGGCAGGAAGCTCCTGAGCCTCTTTGACCTCAGCACCCGAGCCGGACGCTGGCACCTCCTGAGTCAGCAACGCTTCGGGGGCTGACTCCTCCCGATTATGCTCCACCCAGCCTTGCGAGGATGATCGGGCTAGAGAAGCACGAGCACCATCCCCACCTTTTCTTAGGGAGAGGGGCGCGGCCGCAGGAGGCAACCCGGACTCAATCAACACCACCTCGCTCTCCCTCCTCCTCTTCACCACAGGCGTCGGCCTGGTTGCACAACAAGGAAAAAGAGCCGAAAACAAGCACCAACAGCAAAAACAAGGACAAACATCAAGATGCAGCAATATAATCAAGAACAATATGAAGCTCAAGCACTTACTTAGCGTAGTCCACCCTCCGCTTGGTGAGCTTGAAGACGGAGAGCTTCGCAACCCGAGGTGTAGGCGCGTCAGCACTAGAAGCAGAAGCAGGAGCGGCGGTTGGGCCGGAAGCAGCTCTAGGCGGCGTCGGGACAGAAGCATCATCTCGGGAGATCAACGCTGATCAGTCCCTCATTGGGACGACGGGCGGCTCTCCCCTCTCCAAGCAGTCGCCGGCCTCATCGTCATGAGGAAAGGCGTGGAGGATGTCAGCTTTACTCAAGGGGGAGGTCTCCCCCGTCCCTTCAGGGGTCACCTCCGAGTCTTCCTCCTCCTCTTCTTCCTCCCCGCGGGACTCACCTAAAGACAGCTCCACCGGCGTCGGCGCCACAGGGGCCTCGGTGAGCACCGGCGGCACTAGTCCGCGCCCGTCAAAGGTCGGCCTGGAGGCCACGACTAGCGCCCCGTCCTTGTGGCGGAACAAGGGAGTGAAGACATTCACCGGATACTCCTGATCGTCCCCAACCAGAAGGCGGAGAGCTACGGCCAGCTCCTCACCGGACAAGGCCTTCGAGCTCAAACGAACCTTGTACTCTTCGTCCCCAATCTCCCACAAGGGGCGCGTGCGGGTTTGAAGCGGGGCCACGCGCATCATCAGGAATTCCCTCGGCAGCATGGCCCCTGTAATCTTCGCCGCCTTCGCGTTGCCCGGCTTTAGGTCGGACTTCATCTGCTCCAGCACCAACGTCGCCTGCTCGTCGGTGAGCTTCACGCAGGACCCCCCCTTGTCGGACTGGGCCCCCTCCGTCGGTAGTGTCAAACTTGGGTGGATGCATTTATAATCCATCATGGCCCACTTGCTCCGTAAGCCGTTGGCTTTCTTCCCCGTCTTCGAGATCGAGTTGGCCTTGCCGGCCGTGATGAAATTGACACACCCGGAGGCGTGACCCTCCTTGGCGTGGAGGAAGAAGAAGTGGCACAGAAGGGCCACAGACAACATCACGCCGAGGTACGCCTCGCAGTAGTAGGCGAAGATCGACAAGAGAAGGATAGAGTTGGGATGAAGATGCAGCGCCTGCAGCCCGTAGTGATCAAGGACCTCGTAAAATAAGTCAGAGAAGGGGTGAACCAGCCCAGTGGCGATGCTGCTCGTGAAGAAGGGGTAGAAGGTGCTTCCCTCGGGCTCAGGCACGTCGGAGCTGGCCCAGAGTCTAGTCTTCCAATTCTCGTTGCTTCCCCCCGCCGTCAGCAAGCGTGTGGCAGCGAGGTTCTTCTCCGAAACGTTGGGCGTTTCGAGAGCTGGCTCGTACCAAGCCGAGCACGAGGTGGGCTTGATCCTCCGGGGTGCCATTGGTCGCCCGTGCGGGAAGGCTGGGAGTAGATCTAGATATTTCAGAGGCGGGGTGCAAGAAAGGGGATCTGAGCAAGGCGAAAGGAAGCAGTGAAGGAAAGCGCTGTCCACCACAACCTTTTGACAGTCGGGCAGTTGCCGAGGCAACGTGGGGAAGCGGAGAGGTCCACGTCCAATCAACCGCCACGTGTCGACCAAGGCCGCAGGCTATTGGGGGCCCGCGGCACTCCCCACTTACCCCTTTGGCTTTGCCTCGAAGCCAAGCCCGAGCGCGCCTTGGGCCCAGGGGCTACTGTCGGCGTTCTGGGAACGGGGGTCCCCAGACTTGCCTGCCTGCGACCCACAGCGTGGCTCTGCGAGCGAGCCCGTACAACCCATCTTCACCAGCAAGGACTCAAAACCCTCACGAGGCGGACGACACAAGACCTCCTCAGGAGCGGCCTCACCAGGCTGGCTCACGAGGGGTGGAGAGTTCAAGGCCAGGCAAACCTCATGAGGTTCCGATGACATGAGCCATGATGACAAAGGCCAGGTGGGCGCTAGGCGGGCGCCAGCGCGCACAGTGTCCTTGTTTCCTCTTTGGTGCTAAGGAAGCAGGCGCAGACGCGGAGTACCGAGGCGTCAAGCAAAGGTTTCCATATCAGTGCAAAAAGACCAAGACCAGAAGGATGGCAAGAAGGAGGTCGCCGTGGAGCCCAAGACGGCGTCACCAGCAGAGCCTTTGACAGGCGAAGACCACTTTTGTTAGGATAAGCTGTACTAGCTGTCCCCTTTCAAATTGGCCGTTATTGGCTCCCTTCCCGCTCAATATTTGGGGAGAGGACCAGGGTCTCTATAAATAGGACTATCCACCACCATAGCTGGGGGTATGGATCGATCGGTCAGATCAAGAGAGACCAGAACAACCACAAGTTCACCGAGCACAAGAACACCTCGCCTCAGGAGGCAGTTCTTCCCCTTGTCCTGTTCATCCTCAGCCCAAGAGGCAATCTACCACCACACACTGGAGTAGGGTATTACACCACAACGGTGGCCCGAACCAGTATAAATCTTGTGTCCTTTGTGTTACGAGTTCATTGAGTTAGCCCATAAGATCTTAGTAAAGCTAGGACATGGATTGGTAGGGGGATATCTTCGCGCGCACCCCAGTGTTCAAACCTTGAGGGTTTTGCCGGAACCCGTGATCCGACAATGAATTCCATTTTCGCTCCATACCAATCGTTCTAAAAACTACTTAGTACTTATAACACGCCATTGAAAATTATAACTCTTACCCCACTAAAAGATGATATTTTAAACATGGCTACTTGATCTTGGCAACTGGTGAGACACCGCCTCCAGGTCGTTCACCTTTTGTCCCAACCATCAACTCCAACGGATCAAATTATCACGCGAGCTGACTATTCCTACAAAGGTGTGCTCCACCACGTATCCGGTACCCGCACATGCAGCAATCGTGCACCTAGGGTTTTAGGGTTTATTTGTTAACGATACCTTTACGTAACTCTCATGTGTGCGAGACAACGAGAGACCGACTGCATGCGTGCGCCTCTTCTCTTAGTGTATGTACTCCATCGGTTGTCTGGTGTCCAAAAACTTATACAGTAGTAATAACTACTAGCAATGTGCCAATGCATTGCCACACGATCAAAGTAGATTAATACTTATTCACCGATTTGATAGAAAAAAGAGTCTAGTTTTGAAATACGCATATCACTAAAAATATGTCATGTTTCACTCAAAATATATTCCTTTGGCGGTTTTGATGAGATAAGGGAGGAATGTTGTTGGTTTCAATATTTGAGAAGTGGTATATCTCTAATTTCTACTCTTACTAGCAAGATGCCCGTGCGTTGCACGGAACATCAACATCTTGTGGGAGAAAAGGATGAACGAGGGAAGGCCTTAACTGCAAATGTTGAGAGGAGTGTGGGTAAATTGCCATAGTTTCCTTCATATCTGTTAGATATAGATCGGACGGCCTATATTGCAAGATGGCAGGCACGCCATCATCACCGACTATGCTTTTTTATAAGAGTAGCGATAAAAAACAGAGTTGGTGATGATGGTGTGCCTGCCATCCTGCAATATAGGCCGCCTAATTTATATCTGATGGAAAGGAAGGAAACTATGGCAATTTTGCAAAAAGATACCCACACCCCTCTCCACATTTGAAAATAAGGCCTTCCCTCGTTCATCCTTTTCTCCCACAAGATAAACTACTCATACAAATGCATCTTTATGTTCCGTGCAACGCATGGGCATTTTGCTAGTTGTTGCAAAAAGCCCATGTGTGTGTGTTGTGTGTGTGAGAGAGAGGGAGAGAGGAGGAGGACGGAGTGCATGTGTGACAAAGACACAATGAGCGTGTGTGCGGGAGGTATCAACTTAAAATGAGGCGATAGTGTGTGTGTGTGCACGATCAAGAGGGTGTGTCTCAAGAAGGGACACAAAATCTACGAGATACAACGAGCGCGAGAGAGACATGTACGCGATAGTGGAAGCACGAGTGTGCGCGTGTATAAACCTATCTGGAGATTAGTCGATCAATGTTTGTGAGAGAAATACGATTCGGGGGTGCGAAAGCGAAAGTTTTGTGTGCAATACAGAGAGAGATGGTAGTCGGGAAGGGGAGTGGAAGCAGGAGTTGTGTGTGTGTGTTTGTGAGAGAGAGAGGGGGGGGGGGAGTTTGTCTGATCGGTAAACAAATGAATAATGCTAGTTTTATAAATGGGATGGAGACGGAAAGAAGACCACAACAAATGTTGTGTCTGGGGGAGAGAGTAATTTTAGTGGTATGAGTCATATCTAGAGACAAGTAGGGTGTGTGAGAGAACCCCATGGAGAGAAAGACAAAGTGAAAGACGAGTGTGACTGTGTGTGTGGCGGTGAAAAAGAAAGCTTAGGTACCTAGTGATACCAGAGAACGATAGAGACGTGAGAGATAATGAAAACCGTGTAATGTATAATGGTAGGGAGAGTGTGACACTTCTCAAGGGAGACGTCGAGAGATCATGTTTGCGAAATAGGAGAAACATGAAGTGAGCGTGCGGGTGAGCTGGAGAAAAGAGAGTGATAGCTACATGAAGGAGCATGCGAGAGAGATGGGCGTGAAAGGAGTCAACATAAGAGGGATTCAAATATTTGAATTCAAGATGATGATACATGTAGTTCATACTCGAACCAAAATTGATCTATCAAACATGCATACTGATATGAATTCACGCGCATCTATGTTATTTAATATGTAGATATTACTGATCCATACATTTTAGTAGAACATAATTTGGTTTAAATTTTTTGAATTCAACCTTATGATTTTGAGACCATTGTATTTGTAAATCATATTATACAAATAAAGGAGCAGATTTATTTGTTGTGCTTTTGAAAGTATATATAAAAAAGGATTTATATAGAATTTTATTCCAATCAAAAATGGATCCTGCCCGAACAAAAATAGAATACAAACTAGATTCAAATTGAGTTGGCACGGTAAACATACACTCTTGCTCTGCGAAAATTTGAATGAAGCTGGGAAAGTCAGAGTAACCACCCGAAACCAAAATATGCAAGATGGAAATTACTGCCTATCCCTGACACGCAAAACCTATCGGCTCGATTTCTATACGTTTCGATAGGGGTAGGTTTGTAATTTCACTCAAACGTGACATAACCGCCTCTCACCCAGATTCATACATGGTGGGCGCCAAAACAAAGTGTCTGCTCGGACGAAATCGACTCCCTCCCCGACTCATACACGGTGGGCGCCAAAAACAAACTCTTGTCGGCAAATATTCGGTGTATGGGAGATTATCGTCCTATCTCCAACCGACTAATATTGCTGTGAGTAGGAAATTTTAAACGGGGGCTAAGTTTGTAAATTTCCTCGCATTTGAGACAAGCGCACCATGAAGACATGGTTCCCCCCTTCCTCTCTCCCTCCATTTCCCCATTCGTACTCCCTGGGCGCCAAAACACCCTCTCCACCATAGCCTCCTTCGTCTGCCACCCCATCCACCGCCGTCCTCCTCCACCATGCCGGAGCTGGTACCAAGACGTCGTTGTCCATTACAAGAGATCGACCTCTCTCATCTACGGCTTCGAACCGAGATCCTTGAATCCCGTCCTCTCGCTTCATCCCCGCTGTCGTCAACCTTGCCGGCGCCGCTCCTACGACCGTCTCGTCCACCGCGCCCTGCCGCCACCATCTACCCTCCTACATCTACTTCCATGCCGCCGACAGCCATCGCTACCGCAGCACTATCAAATTCTCAGGAGATGCATACATGGCGCCGCACCGGAGGCGGTACTCTTTTGTATCTGCTCAACTTATTTATCGCAGCAAGAAAATAGATCGCCACTACTTTACTTTGATTTCTTGTCCATCACTTACTTGTTAGTTGAAAGCAAACATTGGTTGCGAAGTTGCCTTTGTCCGGTTTGCACCTTCAGATCCGCTATGGCATGCTCAACACTATACTCGCAATGCTTATGGTTTCCCCCTTTTATATTCAACACAAGTTAAATGACAGTAGACTAAATTTTGAAATTGGGTCAGTCAGTTTTTGAGAGCTCGCCGGTGCGAAGGAAGGGGCTCGGATGGGGATGGTGGTTGTGGGGGCGGTGGTGGGGCCTTGCCGAACGAAGAAAGCTTGACGCGGGTGGTGGCGGGGGTGGGGCTGGCGGAGGAACATAGGCGGTGGGGGCGGTTCAGGGGAGGGCGTGGTGGTCGGGGCCGTTGGTTCGGCCGGCGGCCCGTCCGGTGTTCTGTATGGGAAGAATCAGAGATGAAGAAGAAGAAGGGTTAGGTGACGTAGGATCTTCAGCCAACCTCCTGAAATGGTCGACTAACCCAAATGACAAAATTCACGCGACTTGCATCTAGACATGCCTTTATATTCAGTACCATCATCATAGCTGCTTAGCAGTGCTCTTGAATCCATCAAGCTAAACAATGTTCCACTCATAATTCCAAAGTTGTTGCTCAAATACGAATCTGATATGATGTTGATATTACTAAAACTGATAACATTTAATTGGTCAGCTAATGTTCCTACTTTACTTTCAAAAAGCACGTGCACCACATATAGAGAGACAACAGGGAGTTGCATTCTTAATGCAATCTGGTTCATCATGTGTGGGCAGTGCGCAATGAACATTTTATTATCCAAAATCTGCTTGCTCTTCTTTAGCATGTTCCTCTTGCGTTCTTCTTTAATAAGTACTCTCTTCGTTCCTAAATACAAGTCTTTGTATAGATTCCACCATGGACTACATATGGAGCAAAACGAGTGAATCTACACTCTAAAATGTATCTGCATACATCTGTATGTTATCCATAGTGGAAATCACTACAAAGACTTATATTTTGGAACGGAGGGAGTATGATAGTAGTACAGTATGTTCCTTGTAGTGAAGATGAGCAGGGACATTTGCAGTGTAGAGGTCTATACGATCGGTTGTGATGGACACTTTGAACTCTTCGGGCCTCTTTGATTCGTAGGATTTTGTAAACATAGGAATATGAATTGTAGTGGCCTGCCCACTTGAATCCTATAAGATTAGTAAGAAAATGCGGGGAGTTGTGTCTCCTTTGAGAGTTACACTGATATTAACAGTACTGCACCTTCAGTTGAAGAGAGCTGGTACCCGAAGCCTTTCTAGCCATACCGGCAATATTAGCACATATATTCCAGCAAGTTCCACTTTGCTGATTTTTCTCCTGATGCTTACGGTTTTCCCGTTATATCTACACTCTGATCTGTGTAGCTGCTTTGTGTCGCACTAGCAGCAGTCCACTCTTGAAGCTAAAAACACACTGTAACACCCTCGATGCGACTATAGCTCCCACGTGTCGAGGCACGACTTAGAGACATAATCGCATTGAAGGCATATGTCGCAAGTTAGGCAATCTTCACAACATCCCATGTAATAATAATAAAAGGGGAGATAACATAGTTGGCTTACACTCACCACGTCAATCAAGTACATAATTAACATTACATCATCCAAACACTCATGGCCCGACTACGGCGCCAAAATGAAAGAGAGCCCAACATGCGACACGGTCCCAATCACCCCAACTGGGCACCACTACTAATCATCGGGAAAGGAAACATAGTATCATTGAGAGTCTTCGTTGAACTCCCACTTGAGCTCATACGCGTCTCCTAGAGCGGAATCATCGGGTCCTGCATCTGATGTAATAGTATTCTATGAGCCACAGGGACTCAGCAATCTCGCACCCTCGCGATCAAGACTATTTGAGCTTATAGGTAAGGCAAGGTAAAATAAGAGTGGAGCTGCAGCAAGCGACTAGCAAGTATGGTGGCTAACTTATTCGCAAAGGAGAGCGAGAAGAGGAGGCAAAGCGCGAGCGAGAAACTAGAGAGCAACCTGCGCAAACATTACTCCAACACCGTGTCCACCTCCCGGACTGCGCCGAGAAGAGGCCACCACGGTAACACACTCAGTTGATTCATTTTAATTAATTAAGGTTCAAGTTATATACAACCGGACATTAACAAATTCCCATCTGCCCATAACCGCGGGCATGGCTTTCGAAAGTTCAATCCCAGCAGGGGAGTCCCAACTTAGCCCATGACAAGCTCTCACGGTCAGCGAAGCAATAGACCTCCTCCCAAGACGTTCCGATCAAACTCAGTATCTCGGTAACTCAAGACACTTCGACAGGTTAGAACAAGACCAGCAACACCGCTCGAATGTGCTGACAATTCCCGATAGGAGCTGGACATATCTCTTTCTCAGGGCACACTCAGATTGTCCTAGGTATGGGTAGGCCAGCCCAGAGTTGCCACTGGTGGCCACCGGTAGCTGACAAGTGGACCAACACTCAGAGGAGCACTGGCCCGGGGGGGGGGGGGTTAAAATAAGATGACCCTTGAGTCTGCAGAACCCAAGGGAAAGAAAAGGCTAGGTGGCGAATGGTAAAACCAATGTTGGGCATTGCTGGAAAAGCTTTAATCAAGGCGAAATATCAAGGGGTTCCCATTATAACCCAACCGCGTAAGGAACGAAAAATCCAGGAACATAACACCGATATGACGGAAACTAGGGCGGCAAGAGTGGAACAAAACACTAGGCGAGAGGCCGAGCCTTCCACCCTTTACCAAGTATATAGATGCATTAAGATAACATGGTAATATAATGATATCCCAACAAGTAAATAAAAGATGTTCCAATAAGGAACGACCTCCAATCTTCACCTGCAACTAGCAACGCTATAAGAGGGGCTGAGCAAAGCGGTAACATAGCCAATCAACAGTTTGCTAGGACAATGGTGGGTTAGAGGTTTGACATGGCAATTCAGGAGGCTTTCAAGCAAGTGGTAGGCATCATAGCAATGGCATAGCAAAAGAGCGAGCAATCTAGCATAGCAAAGATAGTAGTGATTTCGAGGGTATGATCATCTTGCCTGCACAGTTGTCAGAGTTGACTGGATCCGCAAAAGCAAACTCAACGGGCTCCTCGTTAGCGAAGTCGTTTCCCGGCTCTACCCAAAACAAGACAAACAAGCAACTAGGACACAATCAACCACGTGCAGACTCAAACAACACGATGCATAGATGATATGCTATGCGGGATGCAAAATGCAAGATATGACAGGAAAAGCATGAACCTGGCCTCAACTTGGAATTCCAAGGATGCCACTGAGAATATGGGATGAAATCGCTTGAAAACGATATAAAGAACGCCGGAATCGGAGTTACGGTTTGGAAATGGCAAGCGACTCAAAAATGACAACGGTCTGCGATTTACAGCAAGTAGGCATCTAAATGCAATGAAATGAACATGCCACAGCATCCAAACATAGCAAAAAAATACATGACAGGGAAGCATTCAAGATGCTTAACAAAAGACTAGCACAGAGCCACGGCCAATTCATCCATTATGAGGTTCAATCAAGCATGGCAAAAACGCAAATGGCAAACAGATCTCAGACTTAGTGAAATTAACACTTGTCTGGAATTTCAGATCATATAGCCCTCTTCGGAGCAACAAAACAACATGCTACAGGACCTGAACATGACAAAGAAAGACATGGCATGGAGCTACTCAACAAGCTTAACAAAAGTCCCTTAGTGACCTTGAGCCAAAAGGGATCACAAAATATACTAACAAGCACACGAACATAGCAAAAACATAAACAGTTTTCAGACTTAGTGAAAACTGGGACTTGCTGAAATATAACTCACGAAGGCATGTTTACGAGCTCGATGCACTCACTACGGTGCAAGTCATGGCAAGACAAGCATACACCCATAAATAAGGCACAAAATACAAGCTAGACATGGCAAGAACAATGGCATATCATGCACGGATCAACTACAATAACATCGGAAAAATCGCAAACAAGTTGACGATCTGCCCAGATTCGCAACGAAGCAAAAGTAGAGCTCGATTTACTCAAGCTAGGGTGCTCCATAATTGCAAACAAAGGCATGGATGGATAGAGCATAACAAGATTAACAAAACTCCTTTACTGATCATCCTCAAAAGAGGTACGTATCACTAGGAAACATCATGAACATATGGCACGATGAACTAAATAATCCCAGACTTAGTGAAAACTACTAAGTCCCTGAAAACAGATTCACCGGGTGCCTCACTTTGCAAGCTTGCACAAGTCACCACACACATCACAAAAATGCATGGGTTGCACCTCTGGAAAGATTACAAAATCCTTAACAAAACATCTATAGGACTCATGGGCATATCATGCACACAACAATCATGGCAAAAATGACAAAAGTCTAAGATGAACTAGCAGATCTGACAATTAACTCATGAAGCCTCCTTCTAACAGCATTTCGGGCATCAAGATGAGCTCAAATGAAAATGATGCAATGGAATAAAATGATGTACCCTCTGAGATTAACATTTTTATATGCTATATGCCTGAATCGGAGCTACAGATGCAAAGTTACGGGGCCGCGAACATGGGCATATGAACTAAAAATCCTGAGGACTTAGTGAAAAAAACTACCCCGGATTAGGGTTTACTGTAGCAGATCTGGATCGGGGCACATTCTACGAGGTTGACCGGATGCTCGCCGGAGCTTCTCACCGGAGGAGGAAAAGATGGCTGGGGCGGGGAAGAGGCGCGGCTGCCGGCGCCGTTGACCGTGGGCGGCGGCGAGGCGAGGTCCGATGGCGGCCGGCGATGGCGGTGGCGAGGTGCGGGCGGCGGGGCGCGGCGGGCTCGCGGCGGCCGGCGCGGAGGGGCTGCCGGAGCGGGGCGGCTCCGGTGGCGGAGCCTCGCCGGCGTCGGAGGAGGAGGTCGGGCGCGGGCGGCGGATGAGGGAGCCGGGCGGCGGCGTGGGCCTCGGGGGCCGGCCATGGGCCTCCCGGGCCTGGCGGCAGGGATGTGGGCGCACGCCCACGTGGCAGGCGGCTATTGGACGTGGGGGCAGCGGCGGACGCGTCCGGCCGGGACGGACGTGTCCGGCCGGCGCGGATCTGAGGATTAGGGTTAGGGACGAGGGGAGACCCGGGATTTGGAAAGGGTGGTGTTTAAATAGGCATAGAGGGAGCTAGGAGAGTCCAAAAGAGGTGCAGTTTTCGGCCACGCGATCATGATCGAACGCTCTAGGACAGCAGAGTTTGGTGGGTTTTGGGCCAAATTGAAGGGGTGTTGAGCTGCAACACACACGAGGCCTTTTCGGTCCCTCGGTTAACCGTTGGAGTATCAAATGAAGTCCAAATGGTACGAAACTTGACAGGCGGTCTACCGGTAGTAAACCAAGGCCGCTTGGCAAGTCTTGGTCCAATCCGGAAATGTTTAATCCCCACACACGAAAGAAAGTTAGAAATGACCACCGGAGGAGAACGAAGCGCCGGAATGCAAAACGGACAACGGGGAAAATGCTCGAATGCATGAGATGAACACGTATGGAAATGCAATGCGCATGATGACATGATATGAGATGCATGACAACGACAACAACACATGGAGACAAAACCCGAACCCGAGGAAATAAATATAACTTAACGCCGGAAACGGCAAGAATTGGAGTACAGATAGGGAAAGTTACATCCGGGGTGTTACAACACTCCACCACTATGAAAGGATCTCGTCCCGAGATCTAGGACTGAAAGAACGCCGGGTACTCAGAACGGAGGTGATCCTCGCGTTCCCAGGTAGCTTCACAGTCGGAATGGTGTGACCACTTGACTTTGAGAAATTTGATTGACTTGTTGCGAGTCTTGCATTCCATCTCTTCAAGAATAGCAACTGGGTGCTCATGATAAGAGAGATCTTCTTGGAGCTCAATGTCCTCGAAGTTGACGGTGCGGTCAGGAGTCTTGAAGCACTTTCGAAGCTGAGAGACATGGAACACGTCATGAACATTTGCAAAGTTTGAAGGAAGCTCGAGTTGATAGGCGAGGTCGCCTCTCTTGCTAACAATCTTGAAAGGTCCCACGTATCTAGGGGCAAGCTTCCCTTTGATACCGAAGCGACGAGTACCTTTGATAGGAGAGACGCGGAGGTAAACATGATCTCCGATCTCGAAAGCCAAATCACGGTGCTTACTATCATAGTAGCTCTTCTGACGGGATTGGGCTGCTTTGAGGTTATCATGAATGACTTTGCACATTTCTTCTGCTTCTGTGATTAAGTCATTACCCAAAAGCTGACGTTCGCCGGTTTCAGACCAGTTGAGAGGGGTACGGCACTTCCTTCCATACAGAATTTCAAAAGGGGCCTTGCCCGAACTTGCTTGAAAATTGTTGTTGTAGGAGAATTCAGCATAAGGAAGACAATCCTCCCATTTCATGCCGAAGGAGATCACACAAGCCCTGAGCATATCTTCAAGAATCTGGTTGACACGCTCGACTTGACCGCTTGTTTGAGGATGGAAAGCAGTGCTGAGGTGGATGTTGGTGCCCATGGCCTTCTGAAAAGAATCCCAAAACTTGGAGGTAAAGATGCTGCCACGATCTGAAGAGATCACTTGAGGAATACCGTGCAGAGAGACAATGCAAGAGGTATAGAGTTCCGCCAATTGAGCTGCAGTGATCGACTCTTTGATAGGCAGAAAATGAGCCACTTTGGTGAGTTTGTCGATGACAACAAATATAGCATCATTGCCACGCTTGGACTTTGGAAACCCAGTCACGAAGTCCATTTCAATGTGGTCAAACTTCCATTCTGGAATGGCAAGAGGTTGGAGGAGACCTGCTGGACTTTGGTGTTCTACCTTCACTCTTCTGCAGACATCACATTCATTCACGAATTGAGCGATCTCGCACTTCATTCGAGTCCACCAATAAGCTTGCTTAAGGTCCTGATACATCTTCGTGCTCCCAGGGTGGATGGAGAGGAGAGAATTGTGAGCCTCGTTCATGATCACTTTACGGAGGTCACCTTTGGGCACAACAATATGATCCTCGAAGAAGAGAGTGTCCTTGTCATCAAGGCGGTAGCACTTGTATTTGGACTGACTCTTGGCAATCCCAATCTTCACCTTTTTCACCATAGCATCAAGAAGCTGGGCTTGGCGAATCTGGTCTTCTAAGGTAGGAGAGACTAGAAGGTTGGCGAGGAAACCTTGAGGAACAACTTGCAGATTCAGTTTGCGGAAAGCTTCACAAAGCTCGGGTTGATAAGGCTTGAGAATCAGACTGTTGCAGTAAGCCTTCCTGCTCAAAGCGTCAGCAATCACATTGGCCTTGCCTGGAGTATACTCGATACTCGGATTATACTCTTGAATCATTTCTACCCATCGAGTTTGCCTGAGGTTGAGATTAGGCTGAGTGAAGATGTACTTGAGACTCTTGTGATCGGTGAAAATGTCCACTTTTCTTCCCAATAGAAGATGTTTGCAAGTCAAAAGAGCATGCACAACTGCCACCAACTCGAGATCATGAGTGGGGTAGTTCTTCTCATTAGGCTTCAACTGGCAAGATGTATAAGCAACAACTTTCTTCTCTTGCATCAATACTGCGCCAAGACCTTGGAGAGAGGCATCACAAAAGACCTCGTACGGCTTGGATTCATCAGGTGGAGTTAGAACTGGAGCAGTGATCAATTTCTCTTTCAAAGTGTTGAAAGCAATATCACACTCAGGAGACCAAATGTACTTGACGTGCTTCTGAAGAAGATTAGAGAGAGGCTTCGCGATCTTAGAAAAGTTTTCAACGAATCTTCGGCAATAGCTTGCGAGACCGAGGAAACTATGGAGTTGCTTCACATTCTGAGGAGGTTCCCAATTCACAATTGCAGACACCTTCTCAGGTTTCACGGCAATGCCCTTGGCAGAGATGATATGACCAAGATAAAGAACCTCATCGAGCCAAAATTCACACTTGGAGAACTTGGCGTAGAACTGATGTTCTCTGAGCTTATCAAGAACCAAACGCAAGTGCTTGGCATGATCTTCCTTGTTCTTCGAGAAAACCAGAATGTCGTCGAGATAGACCAAAACAAAGTCATTGGTGTAGGCGTTGAAGATGAAATTCATCATACGAGAGAACGTTGGAGGAGCGTTGGCGAGGCCAAAAGACATGACAGTGTATTCATATGAACCAAAGCTTGTTCTGAATGCTGTCTTGGGAATATCTTCTTCACGAATGCGAATCTGGTGATAGCCCATACGGAGGTCAAGCTTGGAGAATACTTGAGCACCTTTGAGTTGTTCGAACAGCTCATTGATGTTGGGAAGTGGGTATTTGTTCTTGATGGTCTTCTTATTCACTGGACGGTAGTCAACACAAAGTCGGTCCGTTCCATCCTTCTTCTTCACAAAAAGAACACCACAACCCCACGGAGAAGAACTAGGCCGGATGAGACCCATTCTTTCTTGCTCATCGAGTTGCTTCTTCAGCTCCTTCAACTCTTCAGGTCCGAGCTTGTAAGGACGTTTGCACACAGGTTCCGTGCCAGGCTCAAGATCAATAACGAATTCAACTGGCCGGTGCGGAGGCATTCCTGGAAGCTCTTCTGGAAAGACATCTTGATATTCGCAAACGACTGGAATTTGAGAGATGGCATCCAATTCACCCTTCTCATTGAGAGAAAACAGACGGATGGTATTATCCTGAGCGGCAAAGACAATTACATCCTTAGACGAATGAGTCAATTGAATCTGCCTGGCTGCACAATCAAGCTGAGCCTTGTGCTTAGAAAGCCAATCCATTCCGAGAATAAGATCAATATCCGAGTCACCGAGAACCGTTGGAGAAGATAGAAACTTGTAGTCACCCAAAGTGATAGAAACATCCGGAACGATGGAGTTAGCCTGCATGTGCTTACCGGGAGAAACAACTGCTAAAGGAGTAGGCAAAACTTGTGAAACCAATTCATGCCTATTTGTAAACGGTCTCGAGATGAAGCAATGCGATGCACTAGTGTCAAAAAGAACTTTTGCAGGAATATCATTAACAGGAAGGTTACCCATGATCACATCTGACGAGTCCTCTGCCTGAGCTGCATTCATCAAATTGACCTTGGCATGCTTGGGGTTATGCTTGACCACAGCTGTACTTGCCGATCTGACAGGAGGAGGAGGAGGAAGACGCCTCTGGTTGAAACACTTGTTGGCATAGTGACCCTTCTATTGGCACTTGTTGCATGTGACCTCTGAAAGCGGACGGTGATACGGAGCACTCGATCTTGGAGGTTGAGACGAAGTCTTGTTCTGAAAGCCAGGGTTGGGTGGGTGGGAAGAACCACTGCCACCTTTGCTCTTCTGCTGATATGGCTGACGGAACAGCGGAGGAGGAAGCCAAAACTTCTGCTGCTTGGCCACTTGAGTAGAGGAAGATGGAGTAACATCTCTGACTCGCTTCCTGGAAGCATCACACCTCAACTGAGCAGCCTCTTGCTTCAGTGCCATGTTGTAGAACTCATCGTACCTCAAGGGCTCAAAGAGAACAAGAGCGAGCTGAATATCTTCTCTGAGACCACCCCTGAACTGATATATCATGCTCTTCTCATCTGGGACGTCCTGCTTTGCAAAGCGGGCGAGCTTCTGGAACAACTTGTTGTAGTCATAGACAGACAAAGAGCCTTGCTTCAAATTGCGGAATTCCTCAAGCTTGCTTTCAACCATGCTCTGGGGAATATGATGAGCTCGGAAATCTCGACGGAAATCATCCCAAGTGATAACACGTCCACCTCTGGAATCCTTGTACTGCTGGAACCATTCTGCAGCTTGATCTTTGAGTTGGAAGGAAGCGAACTTGACAAAGTCCTCAGGCCTGACGTTACTGCACTCGAAATGCTTACACAGATCCACAAGCCAATCGTCAGCATCGGTTGCCTCAACACAATTGCTGAAAGTCTTTGGCCCGTTAGCAAGGAACTGGTTGAGTGTAGCAAAGTGACTCGGATTGCTGCCTTGATTCCCATGACTGCCTTGATTGCGCTCTTGAAGAATTTGCATGATCAACTGTGTATTTGCATTGGTTGTGGCCATCACAGATTGCCATGCCTCCGGAGGAGGTGGAGGTGGTGGCGGATCAGGATTCAGAGTCGTGCGCGTTGGAGGAGCCATTCTGAAGAGGTTGACCACCATTAGCACATTGATAGATAAATATTGAAGCTGAATCCAACGGAATGAAAATTGCAACATATAGTCTTCACATCCGCACAAAATGAACGAATGCATTCCTCTTGAAATGGTCACATATCCATAAATTGAGAAGCCACGTAGAATTAAGGTAGAGAATAAATCAACAAGGTACGGATGAAGAACGAATAATCGGTAAGAAATCCCAATCTCAAACCAATATCCGTGGAAGAAGAACTAGAGCTACTAGAATTCCCACCTATGAAACTCCCGAACTTTTCCGGTTATGCAATCAGGTGTGGGGATACAGGGGAAGCATAATATCTCACCCAAACTAGCAAATCCTACATCCAGCTGTATCCATCCTTCAACACATAACCAAGAAAACTTCGGAAACCATCTACCTCAACCTTCGAAAAGCATCTGTTATACAAGTTATGGCGATACTCCCGAACTCCTGCCCCAGTACTGGGTGGCGTCGAGGTTATCTCACCAATGAACTGCATAAAAGAGATTTTCAATGTCGACGTACTAAACTCAGGTATTCTAGAACTGTAACGATAAAATTATGATGACAACACCTCAGAGCTCAACTCCCCGGGACACTTCCACTAAACCCCTGACAGGAGGCACCAAGACAATGTTCTCATCATAAAACCATCAGAACGATTCCAAGATACCCGCGTGATCCTAATTTTTTTTGTGAAATTTGAGAAGAGAAGAGTCAAAACTCTACGTCAGGATGCCTTACCAGAGCGATGAGGAGATTGGGAAGTAAAAAGAATTCCTAAGCTCTCCGATATATAATTCCTAAATGACTCAAAACAGTTTTCTAGACACAACTCGGCCGCTAAAAACGATCAAGCAATGGGGCTCCTAAGGTCGGGGAAGGCTCTGATACCAACTTGTAACACCCTTGATGCGACTATAGCTCCCACGTGTCGAGGCATGCCTTAGAGACATAATCGCATTGAAGGCATATGTCGCAACTTAGGCAATCTTCACAACATCCCATGTAATAATAATAAAAGGGGAGATAACATAGTTGGCTTACACTCGCCACGTCAATCAAGTACATAATTAACATTACATCATCCAAACACTCATGGCCCGACTACGGCGCCAAAATGAAAGAGAGCCCAACATGCGACACGGTCCCAATCACCCCCAACTGGGCACCACTACTGATCATCAGGAAAGGAAACGTAGTATCGTTGAGAGTCTTCGTCGAACTCCCACTCGAGCTCATACGCGTCTCCTGGAGTGGAATCATCGGGTCCTGCATCTGATGTAATAGTATTCTGTGAGCCACAGGGACTCAGCAATCTCGCACCCTCACGATCAAGACTATTTGAGCCTATAGGTAAGGCAAGGTAAAATAAGAGTGGAGCTGCAGCAAGCGACTAGCAAGTATGGTGGCTAACTTATTCGCAAAGGAGAGCGAGAAGAGGAGGCAAAGCGCGAGCGAGAAACTAGAGAGCAACCTGCGCAAACATTACTCCAACACCGTGTCCACCTCCCGGACTCCGACGAGAAGAGGCCATCACGGTAACACACTCAGTTGATTCATTTTAATTAATTAAGGTTCAAGTTATATACAACCGGACATTAACAAATTCCCATCTGCCCATAACCGTGGGCACGGCTTTCGAAAGTTCAATCCCTGTAGGGGAGTCCCAACTTAGCCCATGACAAGCTCTCACGGTCAACGAAGGAATAGACCTCCTCCCAAGACGTTCCGATCAGACTCGGTATCTCGGTAACTCAAGACACTTCGACAGGTTAAAACAAGACCAGCAACACCGCTCGAATGTGCCGACAAATCCCGATAGGAGCTGCACATATCTCTTTCTCAGGGCACACTCAGATTCTCCTAGGTATGGGTAGGCCAGCCCAGAGTTGCCCCTGGTGGCCACCGGTAGCTGACAGGTGGACCAACACTCAAAGGAGCACTGGCCCGGGGGGGGGGGGGGGGTTAAAATAAGATGACCCTTGAGTCTGCAGAACCCAAGGGAAAGAAAAGGCTAGGTGGCGAATGGTAAAACCAATGTTGGGCATTGCTGGAAAAGCTTTAATCAAGGCGAAATATCAAGGGGTTCCCATTATAACCCAACCGCGTAAGGAACGCAAAATCCGGGAACATAACACCGATATGACGGAAACTAGGGCGGCAAGAGTGGAACAAAACACTAGGCGAGAGGCCGAGCCTTCCACCCTTTACCAAGTATATAGATGCATTAAGATAACATGGCAATATAATGATATCCCAACAAGTAAATAAAAGATGTTCCAATAAGGAACGGCCTCCAATCTTCACCTGCAACTAGCAACACTATAAGAGGGGCTGAGCAAAGCGGTAACATAGCCAATCAACGGTTTGCTAGGACAATGGTGGGTTAGAGGTTTGACATGGCAATTCAGGAGGCTTTCAAGCAAGTGGTAGGCATCGTAGCAATGGCATAGCAAAAGAGCGAGCAATCTAGCATAGCAAAGATAGTAGTGATTTCGAGGGTATGATCATCTTGCCTGCACAGTTGTCAGAGTTGACTGGATCCTCAAAAGCAAACTCAACTGGCTCCTCATTAGCGAACTCGTCTCCCGGCTCTACCCAAAACAAGACAAACAAGAAACAAGGACACAATCAACCATGTGCAAACTCAAACAACACGGTGCAAAGATGATATGCTATGCGGGATGCGATGCGGGATGCAAAATGCAAGATATGACAGGAAAAACATGAACCTAGCCTCAACTTGGAATTCCAAGGATGCCACTGAGAATATGGGATGAAATCGCTTGAAAACGATATAAAGAACGCCGGAATCGGAGTTACGGTTTGGAAATGGCAAGCGACTCAAAAATGACAACGGTCTGCGATTTACAGCAAGTAGGCATCTAAATGCAATGAAATGAACATGCCACAGCATCCAAACATAGCAAAAAAATACATGGCAGGGAAGCATTCAAGATGCTTAACAAAAGACTAGCACAGAGCCACGGCCAATTCATCCATTACGAGGTTCAATCAAGCATGGCAAAAACGCAAATGGCAAACAGATCTCAGACTTAGTGAAATTAACACTTGTCTGGAATTTCAGATCATATAGCCCTCTTCGGGGCAACAAAACAACATGCTACAGGACCTGAACATGACAAAGAAAGACATGGCATGGAGCTACTCAACAAGCTTAACAAAATTCCCTTAGTGACCTTGAGCCAAAAGGGATCACAAAATATACTAACAAGCACACGAACATAGCAAAAACATAAACAATTTTAAGACTTGGTGAAAACTGGGACTTGCTGAAACATAACTCACGAAGGCATGTTTACGAGCTCGATGCTCTCACTACGGTGCAAGTCATGGCAAGACAAGCATACACCCATAAAGAAGGCACAAAATACAAGCTAGACATGGCAAGAACAATGGCATAGCATGCACGGATCAACTACAATAACATCGGCAAAATCGCAAACAAGTTGACGATCTGCCCAGATTCGCAACGAAGCAAAAGTAGAGCTCGATTGACTCAAGCTAGGGTGCTCCATAATTGCAAACAAAGGCATGGATGGATAGAGAATAACAAGATTAACAAAACTCCTTTACTGATCATCCTCAAAAGGGGCACGGATCACTAGGAAACATCATGAACATATGGCATCATGAACTAAATAATCCCAGACTTTGTGAAAACTACTAAGTCCCTGAAAACAGATTCACCGGGTGCCTCACTTTGCAAGCTTGCACAAGTCACCACACACATCACAAAAATGCATGGGCTGCACCTCTGGAAATATAACAAAATCCTTAACAAAACATCTATAGGACTCATGGGCATATCATGCACACAACAATCATGGCAAAAATGACAAAAGTCTAAGATGAACTAGCAGATCTGACAATTAACTCACGAAGCCTCCTTCTAAAAGAATTTCGGGCATCAAGATGAGCTCAACTGAAAATGATGCAATGTAATGAAATGATGTACTCTCTGAGATGAACAATTTGATATGCTATATGCCCGAATCGGAGCTATGGATGCAAAGTTACGGGGCCGCGAACATGGGCATATGAACTAAAAATCCTGAGGACTTGGTGAAAAAAACTACCCTGGATTAGGGTTTACTGTAGCAGATCTGGATCGGGGCACGTTCTACGAGGTTGACCGGATGCTCGCCGGAGGAGGAAAAGACGGCCGGGGCGGGGAAGAGGCGCGGCTGCCGGCGCCGTTGACCGCGGGCGGCCGCAAGGCGAGGTCCGGCGGCGGCCGGCGATGGCGGTGGCGAGGCGCGGGCGGCGGGGCGCGGCGGGCTCGCGGCGGCCGGCACGGAGGGGCTGCCGGAGCGGGGCGGCTCCGGTGGCGGAGCCTCGCCGGCGTCGTAGGAGGAGGTCGGGCGCGGGCGGCGGATGAGGGAGCCGGGCGGCGGCGTGGGTCTCGGGGGCCGGCCACGGGCCTCCCGGGCCTGGCGGCAGGGATGTGGGCGCACGCCCACATGGCAAGCGACGATGGGACGTGGGGGCGGCGGCAGACGCGTCCGACCGGGGCGGACGTGTCCGGCCGGCGCGGATCTGAGGATTAGGGTTAGGGACGAGGGGAGACCCGGGATTTGGAAAGGGGGGTGTTTAAATAGGCATAGAGGGAGCTAGGAGAGTCCAAAAGAGGTGCGGTTTTCGGCCACGCGATCGTGATGGAACGCTCTAGGACATGGAGCAGAGTTTGGTGGGTTTTGGGCCAAATTTAAGGGGTGTTGGGCTGCAACACACACGAGGCCTTTTCGGTCCCTCGGTTAACCGTTGGAGTATGAAACGAAGTCCAAATGGTACGAAACTTAACAGGCGGTCTACCGGTAGTAAACCAAGGCCGCTTGGTAAGTCTCGGTCCAATCCGGAAATGTTTAATCCCCACACACGAAATAAAGTTAGAAATGACCACCGGAGGAGAACGAAGCGCCGGAATGCAAAACGGACAACGGGGAAAATGCTCGAATGCATGAGATGAACACGTATGCAAATGCAATGCGCATGATGACATGATATGAGATGCATGACACCGACAACAACACACGGAGACAAAACCCGAACCCGAGGAAATAAATATAACTTAACGCCGGAAACGGCAAGAATTGGAGTACAAATAGGAAAATTTACATCCGGGGTGTTACACACACCAATCATAAGTCCAAAGATTACTTCTTCAAATATGAATTGTGATACGATACTGATATTAGTTAACAGACACACATTTTATTGGTAAGGTAATGCTCCCACTTGATTTTCCAAATGCATGTGGCCACATATAGAGAGACAACATGGAATTGCATTTCTTTGGGCACTGTGATTCATTATGAGTGGGCAACCAACATTGTATGCAATGAAGCGGAACCTCAAGAATATGCTTCCTCTTCTGTTCTTTAACATGTTCCTCTTTTGTTATTGTATATTTAGTACATACAGTATGTTCCTCGTCAGTAAGGGGAGAAGGGACATTTGCAGCCAACAGCTGATAGAGTTGGCCTATATGTGATCGATAGGCTTTCAATTAATAGCGGCAATACAACACTGTATTTTCCATCCAGTTCCAGTTTCCCGATTTATATATCGTGGTTATGGTGTACCCTTTTATGTACACTACGATCTGCCTAGTTGTTGTGTGCTCTTGTTATCATGGTTTGGCAATAAACTCTCTACACAGTATATTATGAACCTATCATCTGCCAACTATCCTTACTTCTGGAGCCTTTTTTGTGTACTTGTGTCAGATTATATTACTGCATGCACCATATTACAGCACACATGAGCTCTCTCATCAGAATCCAATGATAGCACACAAGGGTTTACAGGGGCGCCCCTATATTAGAATATCCTCTCCATTACAAAGATAATCTCACTACTATTTATGTTTTCATGGTTCTCAGATATTATACGTAATTACAGTGAATATCAGAATCTGCGCATCAGAAGGATATTTTGGAACACTGCAATGACTTACAAAATTGGCACCAAGGCATTGAGTGCGATTCTGGATGCAATGAAACTCATATGCTCCCCACCTGTAGATTCTTGTTCAGAATATGATCCTAATGACTATTCTGACCTCGAGGAGTCAAAGGCAGATGGCCTGTCGTATTCACCCATCAAGGTTCTTGTTCTAATTTGGCAAGGTTTTATTGATTGCGCGTATCTTTCATATGTTGTCTTGCATTTCTTCTACTTTGTTGCACTGCCATCTTCTTAGTTTACTCTTCATATATGTCAAGATGCCATGCCCACCCATTATCAAGACATATTCCATCTATCATCATACCATGTTTTTCCACTCAAATGTTGTTCTTGTGCATCAGAAAGCAAAAACGAAGAGGGTGATTGCCGAACCTGAACGAGCGTCGGCAAAGTCCTTGAAAAACGTGGTGGTGCCAGAGACATCAGATAGCACCCCGCTTATATTGGTTGTACAACCAGTGACACAAAACATAGGACCGACTCCAGCAGAATATACCCATACATCACTGCCCACACAACTAGCCTCACCACACAGGACCTTCACCCCAGCAAAAGGTATGCCGACTTCGGTTGCCATAGCACCAGCCGTACCACGGAGAAATCCCACTCCAACAAAAAGTACAGCAAGTACACCGGCCGAAGACCTATCCTAACTGCAGAGACGGTCAATTCATGTAGATTGGAACCCCATTCCAGTTATCCCACTTTAAACGACAATGCTTTCAATGTTGTTAAGGACTACGTGCATATATTCCCATCATGGCAAGATTATAGTGAAGACAAACACCATTTTCACATCTTCCTGTTCCACTTACGTGTAAGTGCTATTATTCACGGTGATTATTTTCCTGTTTTCTGCTGATTGAACACATCAATGATTTACATTACATTATTGTAAGTAGGCGAGGGTCAATATGGATAGTCATCACGAGCAAAGCTTGCTTGCGCTTTTCAAGGAAGCATTACAGCAGTATCGGTGTTACCTGAGGAAATCACACTTTGATGGCAAGTCTATAAACGAATTTCCGGTGAAGTCCCATGTGCTAAATTTAGAAGACATTGAATGGAAAAACCTTGTTATGCACTGGTCTTGTTCCCAGGATGAGGTACTGTCTATGATATCACATGACAATTTGAACTTCTACTTTTCCGCATGTGCCTTACAGATCTTTTTTTGCAGGAAATCTTCTCAAAGAAGAATTCCGGTTTGAAAAGAACAACATGATATCACAAATATGTTGCCCGCTAATTTTCTCTTGTTAGTACCTGTTGTCCTGTATCACTATACTTGCATTCATACCTGGTTCATTATGTGACAGCAGTATGCATGATAGCTTGCTTATAAATTGTTCGCTCCAAATTATCTTATCTGTATGAATGGTTACATTAGTGTAGAACATATCCAATGCCAATGAATTTTTTTAGCTCTGCATTGTTCTTGTAAGTACCTGCTGTCCTTTATCAGTGTACTTATATTGACATGTAGTTGTTCATGTACCATCACTCTGCAGCTTATTTTCCTTTGCCCTCCATTTTTTACACATCAGATCTATATTTACTCTTACCATAAGGTTGGATAACACCGATGGTACTGAAGAAGTTTAGATCTGCATTGCTCTTGGCTGTACCTTTTGCCTCTATCGCTGTGATTACATTTATAGCTACTTGGTTATGTAGCATCACTCTTCATCTTATCTTAAATATTCTCCATTTTTTCTTATATTATCAGATCTATATTTATTGTTAACAAAATGTAGAATAAAGGCAATGCTTATGAAGAAGATTCTGTTGTAAACATCTTAAATTGCCTGTCTTCACCAATAATGTAAGTTTATCCTTCTCAAGCCTTCAAACTTTATTGTGTATATTTGGTTAGGCATGACTACAACATCTGTTTATTTTTGGTGTTTGCATCAAATTGCATGTTTAAAATTTATTTTGTAGTTCATAAACAAAACTTTGTCCTTCTCAATTTAAGTTTTCCGTTGTACAACCAAGTTCCTTCTTCGTACCTTGTAAATTAAACTATATAGAGCAAGTGATCTTATTTTACACTACATGTATGCTTCTGTACTTGATCCGTAATCCAGTGGTGTGGTGAACCTACCCACTATAGCACAAAGTCATATTCTGCAATGTCTCAACTATGAACAATGTCATATCATTCTACTATTATTTAAACCATCTCTTTATTTGCCAATCTGAAATGGGATAAATTGACAATACACTAACCATTGATACTTATGAGTTCTTGATCTGAATCTAGTGGTGTCGTGAAGCTGCCAACTCCTTCACAATGTCATTTCCTGCCATGTCTTAACTTGAACAATACCATATTGTGTTAATGCTATTTTAAACTGTGTCACTTTATTCGTCAGTAAGAAATGTGATGAATTGTCAGCACTGATACTTATATGTGCAAAACCTGTCATTTGTGTGCTTGTTTATCTTTCAGAGTGAGGAGGATATAAGTGTCAAACAAGCACAGTCTCATCCGCTTGCTCAGCTGCTTGCGCTGCAGCTCCCGAGCAGGGCTAACCTTTCTTGAACTCTATTGAAGTGTTGTCGGTTTTGTATATTATTTTGTCTGCATGTTTATTTGCACCGATGGCGATCTTTGATGCCCAGTGTATGTAATCTGCAGTCTGATTGTGCTTTATTATCATAGTGGCGAACTTTGATGCCTAGTGGATGTAATATGCCGTAATTTCTTTATTGTATAGTCTAGGTTTTTTCTTATTCACGATGTTGCAGTTATTTTACTATATATATCATGTGTTCGTAGTAAACCGGCCAAACCGTAAAATTACAGTACATAATCGGGCTGTCATGCAAATCACTATGTATGATCCGCATCATGGGCCCAGTCATCTTGGTCCGTTAACAAGCCTAAATGTAAACTTGCCTACTAGTAGATTCGGGCCTTTAATAGGCTGAAGGCGGGGACGGGATTCGAACCTGCAGTCTTCAGGTCATGAGCCTGATGAGTTGACCAATTCCTCTACCCCGCTTCTTCCCCTGATCTTTCTTTCCCTACTGGAGTGATCCAGTAGCCGGGAAGGGGCCTAGAAGTGCCTACTACTACACCACACTTGGCTCTACACATTTACAGAGCTTACCCCTGTCCAGTGTCTGGCAGAACATTGGGGGCTTCAATCATCGACTAAACCGCCGGCCCTATTTTCGCAAGAAAACTCAATGGGCTTTTAGGACGCTGAAAAGTAGGTTGGGTCTGAAACGTGCCGACCAGCTCACGGGCCGGCAGCAGGCCGAAATAGACCCCAGCCCATGATTGTGCCAATCACATCACGGGCCGTTAACACGCCAAAATTGTCTTGGTCCTTGTTTGTCCCAATTAGATTATCGGTTGTGAGCAGGCCGGATGCACACCGGGCTGTAGTTAGGCCCAACTATATGATAGTCTTTTAATAGGCCGAAGTAAATATAGGGCCGAAATATTAAACGGGCCTTTAACAAGCCGAAACTAATATCAGTCGGAATTACTAAATGGGCCTTTAGCAAGTGGGCCCAAAAGCATAGCGTCCAGTTGATGGGTCGAATCTGATATGGGCCATAATTTAGCCCAAAGCCTCTTAAAGGGCCGGATCTAATCTGGGCCGCAATTTGGCCCAGAACGTGGTAGGCTTTTAACGGGCCAGATCTCATATGGGCCTTTATTAGGCCTGGAACGTGGTAGGCTTTTAATGGGCCAGATCTCATATGGGCCTTTATTAGGCCTGGAACGTGGCAGGCTGTTAATGGACCGGATCAAATATGGGCCGACATTTGAACCAAAACATGGCAGCCTGTTAACGGGCCAGCCCACTAGTGTCCTCAAAATCTTGTGGGTCTTTAGCTGGGTCGGCCCATTATGGTCGGCAAAATCTCGTGGGCCTTCAGCTGGGTCGGCCCATTATGTCTGCAAAATCTTGTGGGCCTTTAGTTGGGCTGGCCGATTTAATCTTTATGGGCCACTTTTGGGCTGGTCCATGTGTCAACATATCATAGGCACATCTCGCCCATTGGATGAGTGACATCTGTGCCAATACGGAGCTGACACATGGTTTCGTCGGCCAATGAGAATTTTACACGTGGAAAATCGGCATTGGTCGTGGCTGTTAGTGGGTCATCGGATCCAAAACCGGACCCGATAGGTTAACGGAGACCCGTTGCGGTGGATGCCACGTGTCGATCACCCTTAACGAAAGCACTTCTATGACGCACAATTTATCGTCACGGAAGTGGACACTTCCGTGATGATATTTTGGTAATGTCATGGAACACTTCTACGACAGCACATGTATGAGTATCTTGATTCTGTCATAAAATCATCATGGTTGTACATGCATGACAGAAAACGTGACCTACTGTGACAAACACGTATCATCACAGAAGTGTATTTTTTTGTAGTGATGCATCGAAGCGCTTCCACGCTTCACCATCCGATGTGTGTACCATCATCAGATTCCCATCCGCATCTAGTTCGGTTCTTTTGCCCTGTTTGTGCCATGTGTAAGTTCATCTAGTGCCCCTTAGTGATTTTGGTGTATTGAAGACTTATAGGTTAAGGGAATAATTAATGTGTTTGTGAGTGTACACAGGTCTATAAGTCTATGAGGAGTTTGATATTTTCGATGAAAGTCGGACCCTAAAAATGAATGTCTTCAGCTGAAGAGTTTGGTTTTCTTGAAGACATTGAAAGTGAAGAAATTGGTGTGACCGTGAATACTTGATATTCATGCAAGGAATATGAAGCGTGAAGACTTATGTTGGCGTCCTGGGAACGGGGGTCCCCAGACATGCCTGCCTGCGGCCGGCAGCGTGGTCTACCAGTGGCCCTATACGACCCATCTTCATCAGCGAACACTCAAGACCCTCGCGAGGGGCCAAGCCTCGCGAGGTGGACAACGCAAGCCCTCCTCCGGTGCGGCCTCACCAGGGTGTCTCATGAGGGGCGGAGAGATCGAGGCGAGGGGCACCTTGCGAGGTCCTTGTGACGCAAGCCATAACGACCAAGGCCAGGCGGGTGCCAAGCGGGCGCCAACGCGTGTAGTGTACTTGTTTCCTCTTTGGTGTTAAAGAGGCAAGCGTAGGCGAGGAGTCCCGAGGCATCAGGCAAATGTTTCCATATTGGTGCAACAAGACCAAGACCAGTAGGACGGCAGGATAGAGGTCACCATGGAGCCCAAGACGGCGTCACCACCAGAGCCTTTGGCAGGCGAAGACCACCTTTTGTCAGGATAACTTGTACTAGTTGTCTTCCATTCAAATTTGGCTGTTGTTGGATCCCTTCCCGCCTACATTTCAGAAGAGGACCAGAGCCTCTGTAAATAGGACTAGCCACCACAGTAGGAGAGAACAGGTCTAGGATCATTCAGATCATCCTCAACCACACAAGGTCACCGAGCTCAAGGACACCTCTCCTCAGGAGGCTGTTCCCCCCATGTACTCGTTCATCCTCATCCCAAGAGGCAATCAACCATGCCACACTGGAGTAGGGTATTACACCACATCGATGGCCCGAATCAGTACAAACCCTGTGTCCTTTGTTCTACGAATTCGACGAGCTGAGCTTTGAGATTGTGGTGACAGCGTGAGCTAGGGGGAGGAGAGATCTTCGTGCGCACCCCAGAGTTCAAACCTCAAGGGTTTTGCCGGAACCTGAAATCCGACATTTGGCATGCCAGGTAGGGGTGCGCTGAAGCTTTCCTTTTGTTGATCCATGTTCCACCGCTCCACCACATCCATGGTAGACGCGCGTCGAGCCCGCGCCGAGCGCCGGGCCGCCCTCGCCTCCGTGTCGCTTGGACGGCCCCTATTGGTGGGCCTCCCCATCGTTCTCCATCACCTGCTGCCAACGCCGCTACTGGCCCGGCAGTAAACGAGCAGCAAGAATCATCACTACACCCCTTCGTGTGGCGGGATGGAAGCACCGACACCCCATCGCTGACTCCAGCCGGCTCATCATCCCACGCTCGTCGCTGGCCACCGGTGTGCAGGCCGCGTTGCTCATGTGCTCGATCTCCTGCGTTACCGCCCGGTTGACGACCTCTATGAGGACTGGTTAGACCGCATCGCTGAGCTCGTCAGCGCCGCTGGGGTTCTCCTGCACCATCCCTCTCGCTGCCTTGCTGACCTCCAGCCGCGGGCGACGTAGCTAATTGAGCGCCTCCGCAGCCTCCGCATCAAGAAGGTGCCCTCGCGTTGAGACGCGCAGCTCACGGAGCGCCACCGCCTCCTCCGCATCAAGACGGTGTCCTCGCCGCAAGACGAACGGTCTCGCGGTGTGATCCGCCATGCCGTGTGCCCACATACGAATAAGGAAGCTGCTAGGAGGTCCCTCGGTCGCAAGAAAACGATCCTGCTCTCCCAGTGCCACCATGACAAGACCATGTGCCGCCTGCGGCGGCGGTGCGCGGACATCAATGGCAGACTCCGCCTCTGCAAAGGGTCCCGGAGGCACAACAGGATGTCGAGCCTTCACTCCCGAGCTGCGCACCGTCGTTTGGCCAGGAAAGTTCAAGCCGGATTTGCCTCCGTGCTACAACTGCACCCCCAACCCCATGGAGCTCTTACAGCTCTATGAGCTGAGCATCGAGGCGGCCAGCGGCGACAAAAAAGTCATGGCGAACTGGTTTCCTAGGTCTCTCAAGGATGGCGCTCGCTCATGGCTCCCGAACCTGCCCGCGGGATCAATCTCCTCCTGGGGTGAGATGGGCGCACTAAAAAAAATACACAACCGTGACATTTTGGGCCGAATCAAATTATTTTCTGTCATACTTATGACACTTCTCTGACGATAATTTTGACAAAACCCGGTATCATAATAGATGTGGTGGGGTCCTACTTCTATGACAAAAAATCATGATAGAAAATGGGATTTTCATCCTGGGCGGGCCGGAGACGCAGCTGCATGACATTCTTTGGGCCGTCCAAGACGGAAAAAACCGTGGTAGAAGCGAGGGCGAGGAAAATATCGGGGTGTTCCCGGTTACGGTGGGTGGTCGGGGCCGAGCGATGCGCGTTTCTCTCGTACACGCACACACGTGGGTGCGAGGCACTGGGCTCTAACTCAACCCGACCGAGGCGTTGGGATCTAACTGAACCCGAGCAATTGCACCGCAGGCTACGCGTTACTGAACCCGAGCGATCGATCGATGACTGTTAACTGAACCCGATTGAGCGATTCCTTCGGTACTGCTGCTAACTGAAGCCGATCGATGTTGCCTCTAGATGAACAGTGAGCATTACTGGGGGGTTTGGATGAACAGTTCCCGGTGGGGGTGGATGAACAGGACCCCGATCAATCGAGCCGGTTGGGGCTGGATGAACTGGACCCCGTGGAGGGCAGGATTAACAGGACCACCCCGTGGAGGGCTGGATGAACAATAGACGGTGGTGGACTGGATGAACAATAGACCATGGAGGGGTGGTTGAACAGGAGCCCATGGAGAGGGCTGGTTGAACAGTAGCCGATGGAGTAGCTCGCAGTGGAGGCTGGATGAACAGGAGCCTGTGGATGAACAGTCGTAGGTGGAGGCTGGAGGAGGTCGATGGTGGATGAACAGTAGCCCGTGGAGGCTGGAGGGGGTCGACGATGGAGATGAACAGTATCCCGCGGAGTCTTGTTTTGTGGTACGCCATACCCCTCCCGATGAACAGGATCCCCGTTTCGACCGTAGCACTCCAACACAAGTCCGTTTCCTCTGTTTTGCGGTATGCCACACCCCTCCCGATCAACAAGACCCCCTATTTGACCGTAGGAGGTCTGTTTCCTCTGTTTTGCGGTACGCCAGACCCCTCCCAGTGAACATGATCCCGTTTCGACCATGGCCGGTCGAACACAAGGCCGTTTCCTCCGTTCCAGGGTATGCCAGGCCTCGTTTCCATCGGTTGTTCCATCCAAGCCTTCCCGATGAACACGATATCGCATTCCGTTCCGACCCAGCCGGTTGGCTCCCCATGAACACGACGACGGCGTAGTTTCTTTGTTCTGACCCAGCCATGTACACGAGCCCTGGCCGTACGTATGCGCAAGTAGGCGTTCGAGACCCTGCCCGTATGTACATACATGGCCGTATTTTCTTTCTTGCACACTGGCCGCTGTACGTACGTGTACATGCTACGTGCGAGCCTCTACTACGACACGTGCGGGCCTCTACATCGAGCAGTATGTACATACACATTCGCGACCAGAATGACAACGCTACGTACGCTTCGACCAGGTGGGTCCTGACTATCAGGCACTTCCTTGTGTGCAAAGATGTAGCTGGTGGGTCCCAGCAGTCAGGGGGGCGAATTGTTTTTTTTTTGCCTGGACGCACTTCCTTGCGTGCGAAGATGTAGCTAGTGGGTCCCAACAGTCAGGGGGAAATGTTTTTTTAGCGAAATACGGTGGCCTGTCCGGTGGGTCCCCACTGTTAGGTTGATGAATAATTACTTAGCGCGTAATAAGGAGGCACTTCCTTGCTGCAGCCATGGACCCAGCTGTCAGCCTCTCCACGTACAGTCCACGTCCGATGGAAGCTGTTCCTTGACCACGTTGACCACGCCGCACCGAGAGCACCAGGGAGGTGGACGACGGCGAGGCCTAGGAAGGGGACGACGCGGAGCCAGGGAAGACGCCGTAGTGGAAGTCCGCACGGATAGGAGTACGAGGGTTCACTGGTTCGGCTGCAGTGTGAGGCTGCCGTCGCCGCAGGGCCTGGCCAGCGGTGGGAATATAGGGGGCGGTGAGGCCTCCACGGCAGCATAGCCGGCCACGGGAGGAAGGAGCATGCGGCACGACCGGCACTGCTTTGGGCGGCTGGAGCAAGAAGACCAGAGGTTGAAGAAGCACTACGGCCGTTGGATGGACATCGTACGGTCACTGGAGCTAGAATCGTTCATATTGACTAAGTTGACAAAGCACTTCGTCCCCGTCAACTTAGTAGGCCCACAAGTCAGCCACCCACCAAGGTGGGTCCCAACTAGCAGGGGAGTATTCATTTTTTTGGGCGTAATAAGGAGGCACTTCCGATGGGTCCGAGCTGACAGCGGGGGGAACATTTTTTTCGTGAAATACGGTGGCCCGTCCGGTGGGTCCCAACAGTCAGGGGGAAACATTTTTTCGCCAAATATGGTGGCCCGTCCGGTGGGTCCCTGCTGTCAGGTGGAGGAATAATTATTTTCCGTTGACCACGTTGACCACGCCGCGCCGAGAGCACTAGGGCGGTGGACGACGGCGAGGCCTAGGAAGGGGACGACGCGGAGCCGAGGAAGACGCTGTCAGATCTAGGGTTCCAGCAGGCCCTTCAAGTTTGAACACTGGGGTGCACGCGAAGGTTTTCTCCCTATCGATTCGCGCCCTAGCTCTTTAAGATCTCGCAGATGAACTCAACGATCTCACAACACAAAAAGACACAACATTTATACTGCTTTGGGCCACCGTTGTGGTGTAATACCCTACTCCAGTGTTGTGGTGGTGGATTGCCTCTTGGGCTAAGGAAGAACAGTTACACGGGGAAGAACAACCTCCTGAGGTTGAGGTGTTCCTGTGCTTGGTGGGCTTGTGATGAGGTTGATCCTCACTTGTCTCTCGTCCCCATGTCCTCTCTTTTCCGTTTCTTGTACTTTATCCTCCCCCTCACTGTGGTGGCTAGTTCTACTTATATAGGCCTTGGTCCTCTCCCCAAATATTGAGCGGGAAGGGAGCCAACAACGGCCAATTCGAAAGGCGACATCTGGTACAAGCTATTCTAACAAAAGGTGGTCTTCGCCTGCAAAATGCTCTAGTGATGACGCCGTCCTGGGCTCCATGGTGACCTCCGCCTTGCCGTCCTTCTGGTCTTGGTCTTATTGCACCAAAATGGAAACCTTTGCTTGATGCCTCGGTACTCCACGCCTGTGCTTGCCCCCTTAGCACCAAAGAGGAAACTAGGATGCTGCGCGCGCTGGCGCCCGCCTGGCCTCGATCATCATGGCTCATGTCACGAGGGCCTCGCATGGTATACCTTGCCTTGATCTCTCCGCCCCTCGTTAGTCTGCCTGGTGGGGCCGCTCTTGAGGGGGTCTTCGTCATCCTCCTCGCGAGGCTTGGCCCCTCGCGAGGGTCTTGAATGTCTTGTCGATTAACATGGGCCGTACGAACGTGCCAGGCCAGCCACGCCATGGGCCGCAGGCAGGCAAGTCTGGGGACCCCCGTTTCGAGGACGCCGACAGTAGCCCCCAGGCCCAAGGCATGCTCGGGCTTGGCTTTGAGGCGAAGCCAAAGGGTCAAGCGCAGAGTGCCACGGGCCCCCAAAGGTTGTGGCCTCGGTTGATGCGTGGCAGTTGATTGGACGTGGGCGTCTCCGCTTACCCACGCTGCCTCAGCAACTGCCCGAGTTGACAAGTCCTTGCGGCATGCAAGGAAAACCATCATTACGTGTGATCATGGGGGTGCTGGTTGGCCTTCCTATGCTATAAATGGGGAGGGGGACAGAGCCCCCATCGCCCATCTCTTCCCATTCCGTCCGCTTCTTCCTCCTATGCTCCGCCACCGACTCCAATGCCACCGCTGAAGAGGTCCACTGCCGTGGAGAAAGGAGAGGCCCCTCGCGAGGGGCCCGGCTCCCCGGCGCCTAAACAGGGATGCGGCCATCCCCGCAAGCTTTTCGCGACTCCCGTCGTGGCCCCCTGCTCCCGGGGTGGTGCCGCTGCGCGTGGCAGGGGTCGATCCGGTCGTCACAGCCCCGTCCATGAGGGGAGACGTGCCATGATTGCACGGCCTCCCCGGCCATGCTTCCACTCGGCAGAGGTGCTGCCGGAGTTCGTTGTCTGGTCGGTGGATCCGGCCGACAACTGGCTCCAGCTTCCTCGCTTCTTTGCTGATGAGCTGTCGGCCCCTGGTCCGGGTGGGCTCTGGCTGCAGGCGGACGGTTGCTGCAGCAGGGCCTCCTGGATCGCGGTCGAAGTCTCTGCCACAGGCAACATAGCTCTGGCCGGTGGTTGTTAGACGTTCGCTCATGCGTGCAGCCTGGGCGAGCGGTGCACCCTCCATTTCAAGTATGACGGTGATGCGACCCTCTACGTGAGGGTGTTTGGGGAAGATGGTCGCCGCGCCGGGTGCTGCCCCGAGTTGAATGACGGCGAGGAGGTGCTCGGTCTTGGTGATGGCCGCGGCGAGGGCGAGCCCGCCGGCAGCACCTCGTCCAGCTACGGTGGCTCTTCTCTTGGCGAAAGCTCCAGCAGCGGTGGCTACGACTAGCCGCCATGCCGCCGCGCTCGCTTCAAAGTTGGTGGTGGGTCATCCCGTCGTCGCGCCTCCGTGAAGCGCGAGGAGGGATCCTGCAAAGCTCGGGACGTCCCTGGAGGCCTGCCCCGCGGTTCACTGCAGCACTACTTTTGCTTTGGTCCTCTTTTCTTTCCTGCATGAAAATGAAACCAGTATGGGCCCGGATGGGCGTGTATCTAACTGTGATTCCTGAATCATTATGCTATGCTTGTTATTTCTATGATGTGTCGTTTATTTTGTGCGGAGATAACTTATCCTGGCGCGGTCGGGGCAGCCTCTTCTTCACGAGGCACTTCTCTCCTCGTGCCCGTCTTGGCTTTGTGGTTGCTCAGGAACTGCCAAAAACTTGTTGTTAGGGGGCTCGCTAGGAGACTTATCGTTCACCCGAGCCTTGACCCAATGCTTCATATCATGGTACCCGAGGGGCACAGATTTAGGAGAGATGTGTCGGCTTGTGGGCTCTAATGAGGGTGCCTCGCGGGAAAGCAGCAGACCAAAGGCAGAGGGAAGGCCCAACACAGGAGGAAAAAACCCTCGCGAAGGCGCCTGCCTAGCTCCCTCGCGGGGTACGTGAGAGAGAGGACACAAGTAAACTGGGTTCGGAAAAGAAAAGGAAAAAAAGAAACAGAACCAAATCAGCAGGGAACACCAGAAGCAACTTCGATTAAGAGAAGGTGAGCCAACTACGGAAAGCAAATGAAAAGCCGCGTCCGGCACCTAGTCTAGTCTTCGATGTCTTCTCACCAGCATGGAGCTAACTGCTGCCACTAGGCATGGGAGGGAGCCCCGAAGGCCCGAGGGCGGCTCTCCGGAGACTCCGGGGCGTGTACAGCCCCACTCATTATTACGTGAGAGTGTCACGGGCGGTGATTCTTCATAGACACTGGGCCTTGCTTCACAGGCACTGGGCCATGCTTCAATGATAGAACCTCCGGAGGTGCTGGATGTTCCAGGTGTTCTGGATGGGCACGCCGTCATGCGTCTCCAGGCGCGCGGCGCCAGGCTTGGAGATAGGGATTACCCTGAATGGGCCCTCCCACATGGGTGAGAGCTTGTGCAACCCTTCCATGGAGAGGACCCGCCTCAAGACGAGGTCGCCTGCCTCGAGCATCCTGGAGCGGATGTTGTGGCAGTGGTACCGTCGCAGCGCCTGCTGGTACCTTGCCGCCCTCAGCGCAGCTTCGCGTCGTCGTTCCTCTCCCAATTCGTGGTCTGTCCCCCGCATGGCATCCTATTGCGTTTCATCAAATGCCAGGACCCGTGCGGAGCTATGTTTGACCTCATGAGGGAGGACCGCTTCGGCTCCGTAGACGAGGAATAATGGGGTCTCGCCCGTCGGCTTAGTGGCGGTGGTGTGGATTGACCACAACACGGACAGGAGCTTGTCGTGCCAGCCCCTGCCGCAGGCCTCGAGCTTCTTCTTGAAGGTCCTGGTCTTTAGGCCTCTCAGGACCTCCGTGTTGGCGCGTTCAGCCTGGCCATTGCTTCTGGGTTGCGCCACCAAAGCGTAGCAGATCTGCGTTCCAAGGTTAGCACAATATGTTTTGAAGAGGTTAGTGGTGAAAGTGAGCCGTTGTCGGTGATGATGCGGTTGGGGACCCCGAAATGGCTCACGAGGCCTTTGATGAACTTGACCGCGGAACTAGCTGGGATGGTGCAGACGGCTTCCACTTCCGCCCACTTGGTGAACTTGTCGATGGCGACGTAGAGATAGCGGTAGCCCCCTGGCGCTCGAGGGAACGGGCCCAAGATATCCAGCCCCCAGACCACGAACGGCCATGTGAGCGGTATAGTTTGGAGGCCCTGAGCTGGCGGATGGATCTGCTTGACGTGGAACTGGCAAGCTTCGCAGGACTTCACCAGCTCGGCTGCGTCTTTGAGCCCCGTGGGCCAGTAGAACCCACTACGGAACACCTTGCCGATGAGGGTCCGTGACAACGAGTGGTGTCCACAGTCTCCGCCGTGTATGTCCATCAGCAACTCCTTCCCCTGGTCCCTGGAAATGCAACACAGCGAAACATCATTCGGTCGCTTCCTGTACAACTCACCGTCCTGATGCAGTATGCCATGGCTTGACGAGCCACACGCTCTGTGTCCTCTTCCTTCTCTGGTAGCTCCCCTTGCACTAGATATTCCATGAATTCCTTGGTCCAACATCCCTCCTGAGGCTCGAGCGCCAAGAGCAAGCGGGCTCCTGAGGTTGGGCCACAAGCTGGGGCTCCCTTGGCTGGCAGTTGTGGGAGTTCTTCCCGAGGCCGCGTCGTGCTTGAAAGTGGTGGTGTCGCCGACGGCTTGAAGAGCCGCTCCTCGAAGACGCCGACCTCTTGGGGCTGCCGCTTGGATGCCCTCCTGGCGATGTCATCGGCTTCCTTGTTGGTGCAGCGGGGCACATGCTGCCCCTCTAGGCCTAGGAACTATTTTTCTATCTTACATACTTCTTTGAGGAACATGCTGCACCTCTAGGCCTCAATGTGCTCGTCCTTTGGCTCATACACTTTGTTGGAGAAGTTGACGAGGAGCTGTGAGTCGCCCCTAACATGAGGCGCTTTACTCCTAGGCCTGCCGCGGCCTTCAAGCCAGCTATGAGACCTTCCTATTCCGCGATTTTGTTGGAGACCTTCTCGCCTTGCTGAAAGCAGAGCTGCACAGCGTAGTAGAGCTTGTCCTGCATGGGCGAGATGAGTACTGCTCCAGCCCCTGCGCCCTGATGCGTGAAGGCACCGTTGAAGTACATGACCCATCCGTCGGGCACCTCACTTCCTGGCGAGGTAGACCGGTCCTCGCCCACTTCCAGTGCCGGGGCGTCTGTCCATTTTGCCACAAAATCCGCGAGCGTGGCTCCCTTGATGACCCTGGTGCTGCTGAACTCCAACTAGAACGCCTGCAACTCGATGTTCCACTCAGCAACCCTTCCAACAAAGTTGGGGCTCCTGAGCACCCTCTCCAAATGATAGGCCGAGACGACCTTGATGGGGTGGCCCTGGAAGTAGTGCCACAACTTACGTGAGGCCACTAGGAGCGCGAGCAGGAGCTTCTGAGGGATGGGATATCATGCCCTCGCATCCCGCAGCACCGTGCTGACAAAGTACACCGGGTGTTCGACGAGGACCGGCGTGTTGGTGAGGCTCGCGTCTTGTGCGAGCTGGGGTGCCTCCTGAGGTGATGTGACCCCTGGTGCCTGGTCGCTTGCGGGAATCTCTGCGGCATCATCATGCCGAGCTCGGTCTTCTGTTGCTGCCGCCACGGCTCTTGCCGCGCCTTCCTGATCTTGCGTCATCTCGGCTGGCGACGTGGCCGGGCGCGGCACTCTCTTGGCCTGGTGCTCTTCCCGAACTGCTACCAGCGCAGCGCTGCGGAGTATGTGGTGGCGGCAAGATAGATTACTAGAGGCTCGAGAGGTCGTGGCGCCACCAGCACCGGTGGGCTGGTCAGGTATCTCTTGCAGTCTTGGAAGGCTCGGTCGGCCTCCGGAGTCCACTCGAACGGGCCCTTCTTGTTCATCATCTTGAAGAAGGGTAAGGCGCGCTCTCCTAGCTTGGAGATGAAGCGCCCCAATGCAGTCGCCCGACCTGCCAGCTTCTGCATTTCCTTGAGGGTCTGCAGCGGGCTCATGCCCTCGATGGCCATGATCTTCTCCGGGTTTGCCTCGATCCCTCTGTGTGATATGAGGAATCCCAGCAGCTTGCCGGAAGGGGCGCCGCACATGCACTTTTCCGGGTTAAGCCGCAAGTTCACCTGGCGCAGGCTCTCGAAGGTCTCCTCCAGGTCTTGGATCAAGGTTCTCGCCTCCCGAGACTTCACCACAATATCGTCGACGTAGGCCTCCGTGTTTCTCCCGAGCTTCCACCCTAACGAGATGTGTATCAGCCGCTGAAAGGTTGCCCCGTTGTTGCGCAGCCCGAAGGGCATGCAGGTGTAACAGTATACCCCACACGGGGTCAGGAAGGTTGTCTTCTCTACATCTTCCACTGCCATCTTGATTTGGTGGTACCCTGAGAACGCATCCAGGAAGCACAGTAGGTCGCACTCGGCGGTGGAGTCGACGATCTGGTCAATGCGCGGGAGAGGGAATGGATCTTGTGGGCACGCCTTGTTGAGGTTGGTGAAGTCGACACACATTCGCTCCTTCCCACCTTTCTTTGGCACCACGACTAGGTTCGCCAGCCATTCAGGGTACCTGACCTCTCGAATGGCACCTGCCGCCTCCATCTTGCGGGTCTCTTGGACGAGAAGGCCTGCTTCTTCGTGGACTGCCGCCTCGCTCGCTGCTTCACGGGGCGCACATTGGGGCATACCCTCAAGTGGTGCTGAATCACCTCTCTCGGGACCCCCACCAGCTGATTGGGCTCCCATGCGAATATTTCCTTGTTCGTGCGCAGGAACTTCACCAATGCTTCCTCCTGGCTGAGGCCGAGGCTGGCGCCTATGGTGAAGGTGGCTCCTGAGGGGTCATCCTCGTCGACCAGCAGCTGCTTGGTTTCTGCCTTGTCTTGGGTGAACAGTTGCTTCTTCTTGGTTGGCACGGCCTCCTTGGACTCGGGGGTATCGGCACCGACGGGCTTCACCGCCACGGCGGCCCTGAAGGCAAGTTTGAGTGCCATCACGGCCTACTTGGCGTCCTCCTTGACGGTGAGGACACCTTTTCTTCCAGGCATCTTCATGAGGTTGTAGGCTGGATGAGCCGCCGCCATGAACTAGGCCGGAGCTGGGTACCCAAGGATGGCGTTGTACGGGAGGCCGATATGGGCGATGTCAAAGTCGACCAGCTCGGTGCGGTAGTTGTCGCGCGTGCCGAAGGTGACGGGGAGGCGGATCTTCCCCAGGGCGGGCAGCACCACCACCAACTCCTAAGAAAGGCTTGCTGAGGCGGAGCCGCTCGAGTGGCACATGAAGAAGGCTGAAGGCCTCCACGGAGAGCAAGTTGAGGCCGGCGCCGCCGTCGATGAGGGTCTTGGTGACTGCCACGTTGCAGATGGTGGGCATGCAGAGCATCAAAAGCATGCCCGAGCCGGTGGTGTTGACGGGGTGGTCTTCTGAGCTGAAGGTGAGATCGGCCTCTGGCGCAGCCCAGCCCGGCGGAGCCCCCGAGCGCATGGAAGCGGCACCGATTTGGCAGAGGAACAACTTGATGTGGCACTCTGAAGGCGGCGCCTGTGAGCCGCCTAGCAGGGCCGCAACCACGTGGTGCGCCGGTGCCGCGTAACGCGCAGTGAATAGGTCGCGGATCTCCTCCTATGACGCCACCGTGGATCCTGGAAGGTTGAGTCGCCAGGCGCTCGGCTCGCCGACGAGGGCCATGGGGAGCCACTTGGCCATGACCTTGTCATCACCCCCGGCTTCAAGGACGGCCTCCTCGTATGCCAGCAGGAAAGTTGACGGGTCCGCTGTGTCGTCGTAGTGCGGCGGCATCTCCGACTTGAACTTGGCGTCCACTGCACCCGCCGCAGGGCGGGGGCCAGGGCTCGGGGCCCCTGGTCCCATCGCCAACGCTATCCGTCGGAGTCGGGGGCAGGGTGCTTACCATGTGGGCGAAGCGCGGTGTGGACGGAGCGCAGATCGACAAATGAGAAGCTACGACGCACCCCTACCTGGCGCGCCCAATGTCGGATATAGGGTCCCGGCAGACCCTTGAGGTTCGAACACTGGGGTCCGCACGAAGGCTTTCTCCCTATCGATCCGCGCCCTAGCTCTTTAAGATCTCGCAGATGAACTCAACGAACTCACAACACAGAAAGACACAAGATTTATACTGGTTTGGGCCACCGTTGTGGTGTAATACCTACTCTAGTGTGGTACTGGTGGATTGCCTCTTGGGCTAAGGAAGAACAGTTACAAGGGGAAGAACAGCCTCCTACAGTTGAGGTTTTCTTGTGCTTGGTGGGCTTGTGATGAGGTTTATCCTCACTTGTCTCTCGTCCCCTTATCCTCTCTTTTCCGTTTCTCGTGCTTTGTCCTCCCACCTCACTCTGGTGGCTAGTTCTACTTATATAGGCCCTGGTCCTCTCCCCAAATATTGGACGGGAAGGGAGCCAACAATGGTCAATTCGAAAGGGGACATCTAATACAAGCTATCCTGACAGAAGGTAGTCTTCGCCTGCAGAAGGCTCTGGTGATGACGCCATCCTGGGCTCCATGGTGACCGCCGCCTTGTTGTCCTTCTGGTCTTGGACTTGTTGCACCAAAATGGAAACCTTTGCTTGATGCCTCAGTACTCCGTGCCTGCGCTTGCCCCCTTAGCACCAAAGAGGAAAGAAGGACGCTGCGCGTGCTAGCGCCCGCCTGGCCTCGATCGTCATGGCTCACGCAACAAGGGCCTCGCATGGTTTACCTTGCCTTCATCTCTCTGCCCCTCGTGAGCCTGCATGGAGAGGCCGCTCTTGAGGGGGTCTTGCGTAGTCCGCCTTACGACGCTTGGCCCCTCGCGAGGGTCTTGAATGTCTTGTCGATGAAGATGGGCCGTACGAACCTACCAGCCCAGCCACGCCGTGGGCCGCAGGCAGGCAAGTCTGGGGACCCCCGTTCCTAGGATGCCGACAAACGCGGCAGTGAATGCCCACGCGTAGAGGAGAATAAGGGTTCACTGGTTTGCTATGGTGTAAGTCTGCCGTCGCCATAGAATAACAAGGGGTGTGGGTGAGTAGAGGGATGTCCTGGCCAGCGGTGGGAGTAGTAGGGGGGGTGAGGCCTCCGCCGCATCACGGCCGGCCACGGGATGCAGGAGCACGCGGCACGACCGACACTGGTTTGGGCGGCTGGAGCAAGAAGACCAGAGGTTGAAGAAGCACTACGGCCGTTGGATGGACATCGTACGATCACTGCAGCTAGAATCGTGCATATTGACTAAGTTGACAAAGACCTCTGTCCCCGTCAACTTAGTAGGCCCACAAGTCAGCCTGGCACTATACTACGTCCCAGCTAGCAGGGGGAGTATTCATTTTTTTGTGCGTAATAAGGAGGCACTTCCTTGCATGCGAAGATATAGCTAGTGGTCCAAGCTGTCAGCGGCGGTAACATTTTTTCGTGAAATACAGAGGCCCTTTCGGTGGGTCCCAGATGTCAGGTGGAGGAATCATTATTTTGCATGTAATAAGGAGGCATTTCCTTGCGTGTGGTCGTGGACCCAGCTGTCAGCCTCTCCACGTACAGTCCACTTGAGATGCATGTCGGTCATTGACCACGTTGATCAGGCCGCGCCGAGAGCACCAGGGCGGTGGACGACGGCGAGGCCTAGAAAGGGAATGACATGAAGGCAGGGAAGACTCGGTAGTTGTTTCCCACGCGGAGGGTAGTACGATTGTATGAGGGTTTACTGGTTCGTCTACCATTGCCGAAGAATAATAGCGGGTGTGGGTGGGTAGAGGGATCGCTAGGCCAGCAATGGGAGTACGGTGGGGCGGTGAGGCCTGCGCGGCAGCACAGCCGGCCACGGGGAGGAGAGAGCAGGCAGTCCCACCGGCGCTTGTTTGAGCGGCTGGATTATGATGAGCAGAGATTGAAGAAGCACGACGGCCGTTGGATGGACATCCAACAGTCACTGCTTTGCATCAACCTTTTTTTTAGGAAAGCCTCAAATCTGTGGAAAACATCATACAACCCATCTGCCATTATTTCTAATAATTTACAGCCCATTTGCTAATTCTTATGGTTTTTTTGGAGCCCATATTCTTTTTGTTAACATTATAGCCCATATTGTGGCCACGGTTAAAAAATTATACGAAATTTTGCATATTTCGGTGTGGTCCGAACTGTTTTTATTCCCCAAATTTCGAGTCACATTCAAAATGATTTTAAAAATAAATATATATCAATATAAAATCCAACAAATTGTCCATGCGTAAAAATCAATGCAATTTAAAATCTCAAAATGAAAAAAAAAGAAATTTGAAATGAATTGCCGATTTGATGTGTTTTAAAAATGTGCAGCCCATTTCTCATTAGTGATAGGCCATTTTTCTCGGCCAGCCGAATGAAGCTCTCCTCGTCTTGAAAGATTTTTTGCCCAACAGGCCTGACAAAGCGACTTACTTGGCAAATCACAAAAAAACTGGGCTGTGGCCGTGGACCCAGCTGCGGCTGTGGACCAAGCTGTCGGCCTCTCCATGTACAGTACTCTTCTGATGGAAGTCGGTCATTGACCACATTGACGACACCATGCCGAGAGCAACAAGGCGGTAGACGACGGCGAGGCCTAGGAAGGGGACGACGCGGAGCCGGGGAACACGCGGTAGTGGATGCCCATGTAGAGAGGAGTACAAGGGTTCACTGGTTCGACTGCGCTGTGAGGCTGCCGTCGCCGCAGAATAACAGGGGGTGTGGGTGAGTAGAGGGATGCCCTGGCCAGCGGTGGGAGTAGTAGGGGCGTTGAGGCCTCCGTGGCATCACAGCCGGCCACGGGAGGCAGGAGCACATGGCACGACGGGCGCTGGTTTGGGCGGCTGGAGCAAGAAGACCAGAGGTTGAAGAAGCACTACTACCGTTGGATGAACATCGTACGGTAACTGGAGCTAGAATCGTTCATATTGACTATGTTGACAAAGCCCTCTATCCCCGTCAACTTGGTAGGCCCACAAGTCAGCCTCCCACAATGCTGGGTTCTAGCTGGCATGGGGAGTATTCATTTTTTGTGCGTAATAAGGAGGCACTTCCTTGCGTGCGAAGATAGCTGGTGGGTCCGACCTGTCAGTGAGGGGCACGTTTTTTTTGCGAAATACAGAGGCCCTTTCGATGGGTCCCAGATGTCAGGTGGAGGAATCAAAGACTTGAGAAAGCGTACAGAACAAGCTAGTGTACCAGTAAATAGACGTTGTTGAGTTTTAGAAAAAAGAGAGACGTGCTCCTGTAGCTGGTTCAAATCCAAACCTAGACTATGACTATGTATGGTGCTATGCTACTCTGCAAGTAATGAAACTGACATATCCAACGTTCGCTTCTCCTCTTCTCTACTTACTCTGCTTAGCATCAAAAGCTCTGGCCGCAACACCCATGTTCGTTGGCTGCTCGTCCACCTGCTCTTCAGCAGGCAACAACCAAATATGCGCCAAGTCGCCACCCGTACCATCGCATGTGGTTCGCATCACACCCCCGCGAAGACGCGCACAGCAGCTTCCGTTGGTGTGGTGCCACTGCTACAAATCACGTAGAGTCATCCGTCGCGTCTCAACCACAATCCTCAACCCTGGCCGAGTCTTCTACAAATGCCCAAATCATGGGGTAATAATATGTTTAAGTGTTGTTCTGTTGCTGTCAGTTCCTAGTTTTTTTAATAGTTTGGTTGATGATCCTCCAATTTGATTCATGCAGAAAAGGGAAGATTCGTGTGATTTGTATTTATGGGAAGTTGCTGATGTGGGGGAGTGCAACTACACTGATTATTTGGTTAGCCAAGGAATCCCAATACCAGCGGGTTGGGGTGTTGGACTAGTAACTGAAGAAACGACAGAAGAGGAAGATGCAGAGCAGAAGGTTAAAGATGTAGTTCATCTGATCATGTCCAAGCAACAGCTGATGAATGACCTTGACATCAATGAGGAGATGAAAGATTTTGTGAAGATAATGGGCAAAATCGATATGCTCTGTAGGATGATTGTCTCTTTATTTGCAGTGTATGTAGCACTCGTGATGTATTCAATGGCTATGACATGAGCACTTTGCTGAAACTAGTAATGAATGAAACCTGTGTAGCAGGCTGGGCGTAGTTGTGGACATCTAATGATTTTTATTAATGGAAATCAGGGGGTATCCCCTTTTGCTCATAAATAAATAAATAAATAGAAGAGGCCCTTTTGGTAATAAAATTAGCAGAGACCCTATCGGGTCAGCTTTGTTCTCATTCGAAGACATCGAGCAAATTGCAATCCAACAACAAACTGTGTCATCAAATTCAAGTTTCACAGACAAATATGAGTACAACTAAACAACAATGTCATCATGTTTTAGTCGTCATACAATCACCAAACACAAATCATCATACATAACAAGTGATGTTCTCATAGGAAAATACTAAACAACATGTTCATCAGGTTTTAGTTGTCATAGCAAACACAATTTCACATAGTAGATAAAAAAACTTCTTCTGACAGGCAAATACGACAAAAGCAATGTAATCATCATCCGTAGCAGCAGCGTCAACATCTTCGCCATGTGTATTAATCTGAATCGTAATTCCCCATAGTGTTATCTTCTTCTTCGTCCTCAACGTCCTCGAATGTTGGCTTCTTCTTGATCAACTCTTGTATGTCCACAGCACGATAGGCAATCTTTTCGTCGTCGTCATTAACATGATGGTTCTCAAAGATATTAGGAACATTTGTGTTATCTTGTACATCAGGAGCAGTGTAAGCATCATCTTGTTGTGCAACTTCATTAAACAAATTCCTCTGCTCAAACCTTTGGGATACTCTCTAGTCATCGCTACGTGCAAATGTGTCTTCCAAGAAAAATATCTGTGTTGCTTTATTTGCCAAAATAAAAGGCTCATTGGTCTGGTATGCCGCCTTGACATTGATGGATTTGAAATAATCATCAGCTCTGGGTTTTGCGATCCTGGAAAACAGGTTATACCAACGATATCACAACAGAACCACACACCGATGATCCTCGAAACTGGAGATATACTGCAACTGAACAATGTCTGTTATGTTAGCATACATTTCAGTTGTCTCTTTGTCATACGTATCCATGCTCATGATGGCACTGTTTTGTGTCTTCCTGCCTTCGTCTCGTGCAAGGGTGTTGTAGCGCACATCTCCAACAACGCAAGATTCATAATGTCTTACTCGAGTATCAGGACCCATTGCTAGTGAGTAAAGGGCATCATCAACTGCCTGCCCATCCTCCCACATCTTCTTAACCTATGGTTAGAAAATAGACAAGCTGATCATCTTATGTACTCAATATATTAAAAAAACTGACAGTGCAATTCAAAAGCTTAGATGGCTCTTGAACCATTTCGGAAATCCTACCATAACCAGTTTGTCAATGTTCCTTGGATTTTGCGGTAGTAACTCCTTTTTGTAGATGCTGCACAACATAGTGATCGCGTCAAACATCTAAATATATAAGAATGTGCTGCAAGTTTAGTAGATTACAATGTATAAGCTGCAATACTTAGCACTTACTTGATATAAGGTAGTATCTTAGGACAGTTATTCAACACATACCAAACCATTTTTTTCCAAATCTTTAGGTTTGTCCTCTTGTCGACTCTTCCCTATAACTTGAACACAATAATCGAAAACATTGAGCCTCTGTAGCAATGTAGGCCTCTGCAATGGAACCCTTGGGTCTAGCTCTGTTCCTAACATAGCCCTTGAAAGTGCCTCGCCGCCTTTCAATAGGGTACATCCAGCCATACTATACTGGACCTCTGAGTAGTGCCTCATCGGGTAGATGAACAGCCAAATGCACCATCACATCAAAGAAGGCTGGAGGATATATCTTCTCAAGGTCACATAGGATAGTTGGTATCTTGTCTCTAAGACACTCCAAAGCATCTATCCTAATATTTCTACTGCAGAGTTCCCTGAAGAATTGTCCCAACTCTGCAACTGCTCTGTATAAGTCAGGGCGGCCCAATCTTCTAAGGATTACAGGTAAAACCCTTTACAGTAGGACGTGGCAGTCATGAGTTTTCAACCTTGTACCTTGTTTCCATCTGCACTGAATCTCCTTTTAGGGTTGGAAGGAAATCCATTTGGGAATCTCACACGTGACAGAACCTCACAGAATTCTTTTCTTTTTACCTTGTCCAAGACATACACAGTTGGTGCCATATCCCGTGGTTTAACTTCATCTTGCACCTGCAAATCCTGTCTGATACCCAGGTGTGTCAAATAATTTCTAGATTGTAAGGTGTCTTTCGTCTTGCCTACAATATTAAGAAGTGTGCCGATAATGCTGTCACATATATTTTTCTCGATGTGCATCACATCAAGATTATGCCACAAATCAAAATCTTTCCAATACTCCAAGTCCCAGAAAGTGGACCTGCGGGTAAACAATAATCTCTCTTCTGCCCGGCCACGCTTCCTTTTCCCGCTACCATTATCAGGATGGTTTCCTGGTGTAATATGCCAGACCTTCTCTAATTCCACTTGCAACTCATCGGCGGTGAGCCTCTTTGGTGCATCACGGTTTTCATGCTTTGCATTCAACACATGTCTTCGGTATTTTCTAGGATGCAGCTTGTCCTTGGCAAAGAAACAACGGTGTCCAATGTAACAGATCTTGCTAAGTATTGCGTATGACAGCGGATTCCTGTCACAGTGAACACATGCATTGTAACCATGTGTCATTGATACGTCCATTTTGCATCATGCTTTTATATCAATATTTATTGCATTATGGGCTGTTATTACACATTATGTCACAATACTTACGCCTATTCTCTCTTATTTTACAAGGTTTACATAAAGAGGGAGAATGCCAGCAGCCGGGATTCTGGGCTGGAAAAGGAGCAAATATTAGAGACCTATTCTGCACAGCTCCAAAAGTCTTGAAACTTCACGAAAGATGTTTTCCAAATATATAAAAAATATTGAGAGCAATAACTTCACCAGGGGGCCACACCCTGCCCACGAGGGTGGGGGCGCGCCCTACCCCCTGGGCGCGCCCCCCTACCTCGCGGGCCCCCTGGTGGCCCTCCGATGGCCATCTTCTACTATATGGAGTCTTTCGATGGGAAAAAAATCATAAGCCATCTTCTCGGAAGAAACTCCACCGCCACGAGGCGGTACCTTGGCGGAACCAATCTAGGGCTCTGGCGGAGTTGTTCTGCCGGGGAAACTTCCCTCTCGGAGGGGGAAATCATCGCCATCGTCATCACCAACGCTCCTCTCATCGGGAGAGGGCAATCTCCATAAACATCATCATCAGCACCATCTCATCTCAAAACCCTAGTTCATCTCTTGTATCCAATTCTTGTCTTCAAGTCCGGGATTGGTGCTAGTAGGTTGCTACTAGTGTTAATTACTCCTTGTAGTTGATGCTAGTTGGTTTTAATTGGTGGAAGATCATATGTTCAGATCCTATATGCATATTACTACCCCTCTGATTATGAACATGTTTATGCTTTGTGAGTAGTTACTTTTGTTCCTGAGGACATGGGAGAAGTCTTGCTATTAGTAGTCATGTGAATTTGGTATTCGTTCGATATTTTGATGAGATGTATGTTGCTCTCCTCTAGTGGTGTTATGTGAACGTCGACTACATGACACTTCACCATTATTTGGGCCTAGAGGAAGGCATTGGGAAGTAATAAGTAGATGATGGGTTGCTAGAGTGACAGAAGCTTAAACCCTAGTTTCTGCATTGCTTCGTAAGGGGCTGATTTGGATCCATATGTTTCATGCTATGGTGAGGTTTACCTTAATACTTTTGTTGTATTTGCGGATGCTTGCAATAGAGGTTAATCATAAGTGGGATGCTTGTCCAAGTAAGGGTAGCACCCAAGCACCGGTCCACCCACATACCAAATTATCAAAGTACCGAACGCGAATCATATGAACGTGATGAAAACTAGCTTGAAGATATTCCCATGTGTCCTCAGGAGCGCTTTACATCTTATAAGAGTTTGGCCAGGCTTGTCCTTTGCTACAAAAAGGATTGGGCCACCTTTCTGCGCCTTATTTACTTTTTTTACTTGTTGCTCGTTACAAATTATCTTATCACAAAACTATCTGTTACCACTTATTTCAGTACTTGCAGAGAATACCTTGCTGGAAACTGCTTATCATTTCCTTCTCCTCCTCGTTGGGTTCAACACTCTTACTTATCAGAAAGACTACGATAAATCCCCTATACTTGTGGGTCATCAAAACTCATTTCTGGCGCCGTTGCCGGGGAGTGAAGCGCCTTTGGTAGGTGGAATTTGGTAAGGAAAAATTTATATAGTGTGCTGAAATTTACTGTCACTTGTTACCACGGAAGGTAACCCTCTGAGGGGCTTGTTCGGGGTATCTTCACCCCGACCAGTAGAGCAAAGAGTTGCTCCTCAACCTACTGAACCTACTGAAAATGAAAATGAAAATGAAAATGCTTGCTTTGAATTTCCTTCAGGTATGATAGAAAAACTGCTAGCTAATCCTTTTCTAGGAGATGGAACAAAACATCCTGATGAACATCTGATATATGTGGATCAAGTTTGTGGATTATTTAAGCTTGCAGGTGTACCCGGAGATGTTGTTAAGAAGAAGGTTTCCCCTTATCTTTGAGGGGAGATGCATCGACATGGTATAGGCTATGTGATGATATGAGGTCTTGGAATTACAAACGATTGAAATTGGAATTTCATCAGAAGTTTTATCCTATGCATCTTGTTCATCGTGATCGCAATTATATATATAATTTTTGGCCTCGCGAAGGAGAAAGCATCGCTCAAGCTCGGGGGAGGCTTAAATCAATGTTATATTCATGCCCCAATCATGAGCTCTCAAGAGAAATGATTATTCAAAATTTTTGTGCTCGGCTTTCTGGTAACAATCGCACCATGCTTGATACTTCTTGTGCTGGCTCTTTTATGATGAAGACTATTGAATTCAAATGGGATTTATTAGAACGAATTAAACGCAACTCTGAAGATTGGGACCTCGACAATGGTAATGAGTCAGGTATGTCACCTAGTTTTGATTGTGTTAAATCTTTTATGGATACTGATATTTTTCTTAAATTTAGCACTAAATATGGACTTGACTCGGAGATAGTAGCTTCTTTCTGTGAATCTTTTGCTGCTTATGTTGATCTCCCCAAGGAGAAGTTGTTTAAATATCATCCTCCCATAGAAGTAAAAGTAGCTGCACCTATTAAAGTTGAAGAAAAGACTATTACTTATAATGATCCTATTGTTCCTACTTATGTTGAGAAACCACCTTTCCCTATTAGGATAAAGGATCATGCTAAAGCTTCAACTGAGGTTCGTAAAAGCAATATGAAAACATATACACCTCCTGATCAAGTTAAAGTTGAACCTAATATTGCTATTGTTAAAGATCTCTTGACTGATAATATAGATGGGCATGTTATTTATTTCTGTAATGAAACTGATAGAATTGCTAAACCCCGTGATATAGATAAACCTAGACCTGTGGTAGGAATGCCTGTTATTTCTGGTAAAATAGGAGATCATTGTTATCATGGCTTATGTGATATGGGTGCTAGTGCTAGTGCAATACCTTATTCCTTATACAAAGAAGTTATGCATGATATTGTACATGCTGAGATGGAAGATATTGATGTCACAATTAAACTTGCCAATAGAGATACTATTTCACCTATGGGAATTGTTAGAGATGTTGAAGTCTTGTGTGGGAAAACTAAATATCCTGCTGATTTTCTTGTTCTTGGTTCCCCACAAGATAGCTTTTGTCCCATTATATTTGGTAGACCCTTCTTAAATACTGTTAATGCTACCATAGATTGCAAAAGAGTTGTTGTTACTATCAGTTTAGATGATATGACTCATGAATTTAGTTTTTCTAAATTTAGTAGACAACACCATGAAGAAGAATTACCTAGTAAGGATGAAATTATTGGTCTTGCTTCTATTGCCATACCTCCTAGTGATCCTTTAGAACAATATGTGCTAGACCATGAAAATGATATGTTTATGAATGAAAGAAGGGAATTAGATGAAGTATTCTTTAAACAGGAACCTATTCTGAAAAACAATTTACCTATTGAAATCCTAGGGGATCCTCCTCCACCCAAGGGTGATCCCGTGTTTGAGCTTAAACCGTTACCTGATACTCTTAAATATGCTTATCTTGATGAGAAAAAGATAAATCTTGTTATTATTAGTGCTAACCTTTCAGAGCATGAATAAGAGAGATTATTGAAAACTCTGAAGAAGCACTGGGCTGCTATTGGGTATACTCTTGATGATCTTAAGGGCATTAGTCCCACTCTATGTCAACATAAAATTAATTTGGAAGGAGATGCTAAACCAGTTCATGATCATCAACGCCGGCTGAATCCTAAAATGAAAGAAGTGGTAAGAAAGGAGATACTAAAGCTCCTTGAGGCAGGTATAATTTATCCTGTTGCTGATAGTCAATGGGTAAGCCTTGTCCATTGTGTCCCTAAGAAAGGAGGTATTACTGTTGTTCCTAATGATAAAGATGAATTGATTCCTCAAAGAATTATTACAGGTTATAGGATGGTAATTGATTTCCGCAAATTAAATAAGGCTACTAAAAAGGATCATTACCCCTTACCTTTTATCGATCAAATGCTAGCAAGATTGTCCAAACATACACATTTTTGCTTTCTAGATGGTTATTCTGGTTTCTCTCAAATACCTGTGTCAGCCAAAGATCAATCAAAGACTACTTTACATGCCCTTTTGGTACTTTTGCTTAGAGATGTATGCCTTTTGGTTTATGTAATGCACCTGCTAACTTTCAAAGATGCACGATGGCTATATTCTCTGACTTCTGTGAAAAGATTTGTGAGGTTTTCATGGATGACTTTTCTGTCTATGGATCTTCTTTTGATGATTGCTTGAGAAACCTTGATCCAGTTTTGCAGAGATGTGAAGAAACTAATCTTGTCTTGAATTGGGAAAAGTGCCACTTTGTGATTAATGAAGGTATTGTCTTAGGGCATAAAGTTTCTGAAAGAGGTATTGAAGTTGATAAAGTCAAGGTTGATGCTATTGAAAAGATGCCATGTCCCAAAGACATCAAAGGTATAAGAAGTTTCCTTGGTCATGCCGGTTTTTATAGGAGGTTCATTAAGGACTTCTCAAAAATCTCTCGGCCTCTACCTAATTTATTACAAAAAGATATACCATTTGTCTTTGATGATGACTGTGTAGAAGCATTTGAAATACTTAAGAAAGCATTGATTTCTGCACCTATTGTTCAGCCACCTGATTGGAATTTACCCTTTGAAATTATGTGTGATGCTAGTGATTATGCTGTAGGTGCTGTTCTAGGACAAAGAGTTGATAAGAAACTAAATGTTATTCAATATGCTAGTAAAACTCTAGACAATGCTCAAAGAAACTGTGCTACTACTGAAAATGAATTCTTAGCAGTTGTCTTTGCCTGTGATAAGTTTAGACCTTATATTGTTGATTCTAAAGTAACTATTCACACTAATCATGCTGCTATTAAATATCTTATGGAAAAGAAAGATGCTAAACCTAGACTTATTAGATGGGTTATCTTGCTACAAGAATTTGATTTACATATTGTTGATAGAAAAGGAGCTGAGAACCCCGTTGCAGACAACTTGTCTAGGTTAGAAAATGTACTTGATGACCCACTACCTATTGATGATAGCTTTCCTGATGAGCAACTAAATGTCATAAATGCTTCTCATGCTGCCCCATGGTATGATGATTATGCTAATTACATTGTTGCTAAGTTTATACCACCTAGTTTCACATACCAGCAAAAGAAAAAGTTCTTCTATGATTTGAGGCATTACTTTTGGGATGACCCACATCTTTATAAAGAAGGAGTAGATTGTGTTATTAGCCGTTGTGTACCTGAGCATGAATAGGAACAGATCCTATGCAAGTGTCACTCTGAAGCTTATGGAGGACACCATGCTGGAGATAGAACGACACATAAGGTACCGCAATCTAGTTTTTATTGGCCTACTCTCTTCAAGGATGCCCGTAAGTTTGACTTATCTTGTGATGAATGTCAAAGAATTGGTAATATTAGTAGACGTCAAGAAATGCCTATGAATTATTCACTTGTTATTGAACCATTTGATGTTTGGGGCTTTGACTATATGGGACCTTTCCCTTCCTCTAATGGTTATACACATATTTTAGTTGCTGTTGATTACGTTACTAAGTGGGTAAAAGCTATTCCAACTAGTAGTGCTGATCATAACACTTCTATTAAAATGCTTAAAGAAGTTATTTTTCCAAGATTTGGAGTCCCTAGATATTTAATGACTGATGGTGGTTCACATTTCATTCATGATGCTTCCCGTAAAATGCTTGCTAAATATGATGTTAATCATAGAATTGCATCTCCTTATCACCCTCAGTCTAGTGGTCAAGTAGAATTGAGTAATACAAAACTCAAATTAATTTTGCAAAAGACTGTTAATAGGTCTAGAAAGAATTGGTCCAAGAAACTAGATGATGCATTATGGGCCTATAGTACTGCATACAAAAATCCTATGGGTATGTCTCCGTATAAGATGGTCTATGGAAAAGCATGTCACTTACCTCTCGAACTAGAACACAAGGATTATTGGGCTATTAAAGAACTTAATTATGATTTTAAACTTGCCGGTGAGAAGAGGTTATTTGATATTAGCTCACTTGATGAATGGAGAACCCAAGCCTACGAAAATGCCAAGTTGTTTAAAGAAAAAGTTAAAAGATGGCATGACAAAAGGATACAAAAGCGTGAGTTTAATGTAGGTGAATATGTATTGTTATACAATTCTCGTTTAAGATTTTTTTTGCAGGAAAACTTCTCTCTAAATGGGAAGGTCCTTACGTTATTGAGGAGGTCTACCGTTCCGGTGCCATGAAAATCAACAACTTCGAAGGCACAAATCCGAAGGTGGTGAACGGTCAAAGAATCAAACAATATATCTCAGGTAATCCCATAAATGTTGAAACCAATGTTAACGAAACCGTAACCCCGGAGGAATAAATAAGGGACACTTTCCGGAATGTTTCAGACTCCGAAAAGGAATAGGTATGTGGTACGGTAAGTAAACCGACTCCAAAACAGTTTTTAACGCAATATTTCTCCGTTTTGGAATATTTAGAAAAATAGAAAAATAAGCAGCAGTCCGGGAAGGACACGAGGCCTCCACGAGGGTGGAGGGCGTGCCCTACCCTATTGGGCGCGCCCCCTACCTCTTGGGCACCTCGTGTGCTCTCTGGACTCCGTTATCGTACACGACACGTATTTTGGTCGGTAAAAATTCATTATATAACCTCCTGGGGGTTTTGACTCCCGTATCATGCAAAAATCTCCTGTCTTTGTTTCGAGCTGTTTTCCGTCAGGGTTGTCAAGGCCAGGCACTATGTCATCTCCCTCCTCCTCCAACCATGGGGGCAACGATGCTTGGCTAATGAAGATAGAGCTGAAGAGAGAAGAACCCATGGAGATCAACAAGGATGAAGGGATCAAGAAGGCCATCGAAGACCAAGTTCCGGGAACAGAAGACACCCTTCAACTAGATCACAATCTTCTTACCCCAACAAAAATCGAAGCTTTCAAGATGATTGAGTTAGCTCGTATACAAAATAAGTATCTCACACGTGAAAATATTTTGTTGAAGGAGCACATCATCGCACTCAAGGGCATTATCCGCAAGTTAGAAGACCTTCTACGCTCAATGTGCGACTAGCCATCATCAACATCTCCACCTTCTTCACCAACAAAGAAGAATTGAGTATCTGGTATGGGCACTCCACTTGGCAACTGCCAAGCTTGGGGGAGTGTACCGGTATCATATCACCATCACTTTTATCTTTACCGTCTTAGTTCAATCCTTTTGGTAATATCTTGATCTAGTAGAATAAAAGTTCTTAGTATGATCTAGTTGTGAGTTTTGCTTTATTATCCTTCTATATAATAAAGATTAGTGTTGAGTCAAGGGCTTGATTATTTTTCCATGATCCTAAATGAATAAAAGAAAAGATAAAGCAATAAAAAGAAACAAAGAGATCATGTGAGTCTTATGGAGAGTAATGAGCTCACATAGACAGAGTATGATGAATAAAAGTATTTGAGGGTTGACAAACACAGTTTTGGTCATCGTTGCAATTAATAGGAAGTAACAAAGAAATAAAGATCTTCACATATAAATATACTATCTTGGACATCTTTTATGATTGTGAGCACTCATTAAAATAGGACATGCTAAAGAGTTGACATTGGACAAGGAAGACAACGTAATGTGTTACGTTTTCTTACATCTGAAATAAATTATATTGTCTTGGATCTTCCAACATGCTGAGCTTGCCTTTCCCTCTCATGCTAGACAAATTCATTGCACCAAGTAGAGATACTACTTGTGCTTCCAAATACCCTTGAACCAGTCTTGCCATAAGAGTCCACCATATCTACCTATGGATTGAGTAAGATCCTTCAAGTAAGTTGTCATTGGTGCAAGCAATAAAAATTGCTCTCTAAATATGTATGATTAATCAGTGTGGAGGAAATAAGCTTTATACGAGCGTGTGATATGGAAGTAATAAAAGCGACATACTTCATAATAAAGGTCCATATCACAAGTGGCAATATAAAGTGACATTCTTTCGCATTAAGATTTTGTGCATCCAACCATAAAAGCGCATGACAACCTCTGCTTCTCTCTGCGAAGGGCCTATCTTTTACTTTTATCTCCTACATTTCATAAGAGTCATGGTGATCTTCACCCTTCCTTTTTACATTTTATCCTTTGGCAAGCACAATATGTTAGAAAGAGCCTCGTATATATGGCTAATTGTATGTGAGTTTTCATAAACTATTATTGTTGACATTACCCTTGAGGTAAAACGTTGGGAGGCAAAACTATAAGCCCCTATCTTTCTTTGTGTCCAAGTAAAACTCCATACCCATAAGTATTGCGTCAGTGTCAGCAATTGTGAAAGATTATATGATAGTTGAGTATGTGGACTTGCTGAAAAGCTCTTATACATTGACTCTTTCCTATGTTATGATTACTTGCAATTGCTTCAATGACTGAGATTGTAGTTTGTTAGTTTTGAATGAAGTTTACGATTCATACTTGATATTGTGATTGAATTATTACTCTAGCATAAGAGATTATATGACAAGAATTATATAAGTTGTTGTTCTAAGAATGATCATGATGCCCTCATGTCCGTATTTTATTTTTATCGACACCTCTATCTCTAAACATGTGGACATATTTTTCGATTTCGGCTTTTCACTTGAGGACAAGTGAGGTCTAAGCTTGGGGGAGTTGATACGTCCATTTTGCATCATGCTTTTATATCAATATTTATTTCATTATGTGCTGTTATTACACATTATGTCACAATACTTATGCCTATTCTCCCTTATTTTACAAGGTTTACATAAAGAGGGAGAATGCCGGCAGCCGGGATTCTGGGCTGGAAAAGGAGCAAGTATTAGAAACCTATTCTGCACAGCTCCAAAAGTCCTGAAACTTCATGGAAGATGTTTTCCAAATATATAAAAAATATTGAGAGCAAGAACTTCACCAGGGGGGCCACCAGGGGGCCCACGAGGGTGGGGGGCACGCCCTACCCCCCTGGGCGCGCCCCCTACCTCGTGGCCCCCTGGTGGCCCTCCGGTGGCCATCTTATGCTATATGGAGTCTTTCGATGGGAAAAAAATCATAAGCCATCTTCTCGGACGAAACTCCGCCACCACGAGGCGGATCCTTTGCTGAACCAATCTAGGGCTCTGGCGGAGCTGTTCTGCCAGGGAAACTTCCCTCCCGGAGGGGAAATCATCGCCATCGTCATCACCAATGCTCCTCTCATCGGGAGAGGGAAATCTCCACCAACATCTTCATCAGCACCATCTCATCTCAAAACCCTAGTTCATCTCTTGTATCCAATTCTTGTCTTCAAGTCCGGGATTGGTGCTAGTAGGTTGCTAGTAGTGCTAGTTACTCCTTGTAGTTGATGCTAGTTGGTTTAATTGGTGGAAGATCATATGTTCAGATCCTATATGCATATTTAATACCCCTCTGATTATGAACATGTTTATGCTTTGTGAGTAGTTACTTTTGTTCCTGAGGACATGGGAGAAGTCTTGCTATTAGTAGTCATGTGAATTTGGTATTCGTTCGATATTTTGATGAGATGTATGTTGTCTCTCCTCTAGTGGTGTTATGTGAACGTCGACTACATGACACTTCACCATTATTTGGGCCTAGGGGAAGGCATTGGGAAGTAGTAAGTAGATGATGGGTTGCTAGAGTGACAGAAGCTTAAACCCTAGTTTATGCGTTGCTTCGTAAGGGGCTGATTTGGATCCATATGTTTCATGCTATGGTTAGGTCTACCTTAATACTTTTGTTGTATTTGCGGATGCTTGCAATAGAGGTTAATCATAAGTGGGATGCTTGTCCAAGTAAGGGCAGCGCCCAAGCACCGGTCCACCCACATACCAAATTATCAAAGTACCGAACGCGAATCATATGAACGTGATGAAAACTAGCTTGACGATATTCCCATGTGTCCTCGGGAGCGCTTTACATCTTATAAGAGTTTTTCCAGGCTTGTCCTTTGCTACAAAAAGGATTGGGCCACCTTGCTGCACCTTATTTACTTTTGTTACTTGTTGCTTGTTACAAATTATCTTATCACAAAACTATCTGTTACCACTTATTTCAGTACTTGCAGAGAATACCTTGTTGGAAACCGCTTATCATTTCCTTCTGCTCCTCGTTGGGTTCGACACTCTTACTTATCATAAGGACTCCCATAGATCCCCTATACTTGTGGGTCATCAATCGTTCGCCCTGACATAGTGCCCAAAGCCGGATAATCATGGATGCACCAAATTATAACAGCACACATAAAGAAATCAGCTGGCAGGCTGCTATATAGGTCTCGAGTGAGAACACCCCACCATAGCTGTTGAAGTTACTCCACAAGAGGCTCCATGAACAAATCAAAATCCTTTCTAGGACTTTTTGGACCTGGGATGGGCAAGGCCATCATGTAGTTTGATTCTTTGGTGCAGACATTTGGAGGCATGTTGTAAGGGATAACAAGCAGTGGCCACATGCTATATGTGGCTCTTTGGTGGCCAAATGGGTTAAATCCATCTGAAGCTAAGCCAAGTCTAATGTCTCTTGGGTCAGCATCAAACTTTTCGTGCTTCTGATTGAAGCTTTTCCACTCACTACCATGTGATGGATGGCTCGTTACATTCTAATCTCTGTAATCCTGGTTCCTACAATGCCACATTACATCCTCTCTTGTTTCAACATCATGAAACAACCTCTTCAATCTTGGTCTAATTGTAAAATGTGTCAGAACATTATGAGGAATCCTCTTCACAGCATCGCCATCTTTCCATCTTGATGATTTGCATTTCGGGCATTCACTTAAGTTGGCATAATCCTTCCGGAACATAACACAATTATTCTTACAAACATGGATCATATCATATCCAAATCCAGCTACACGAAGGAAATTCTTCATTTTACTGTAGGTGTGTGGCAGCTCAGACGCATCTAGGAAAGCTTTGCAGAAAGAAGCCAACATCGCATCGAATGATGTGTTGGTCATCCGCTTAGATGTCTTCACCTAAAGAAAGGTGACCATAGCCGAGAATACTGAAAACTTATTTCCTGGGGTGACAGCCACGTTGCATTTTTCTAACATGTTGGCCCACCATTTTTCTTCTGCAGGTGAAAGTTCACGGAATGCACGAGCATTTTGTAGCATTGTTTCAATGTTGGTCAAACTCACTGGCTCCGCCACCTCCTCCTCCTCCTCTTCCACCTGAGCATCAGGAAGATCAAGATGGTGATCTGCTGCTTCCACGTAGTCAATAACATTGACGTTCACAGCTTCACCATGATGAACCCACCTAGTATATGTGACCGACATCCCATACAAGTGTATATGATTTTGCATAGTTGACTGGGGTCTTGTAACTGAATTCATACAACTGCTACACGGGCAGAGCACATCTAATTTCGGACCACCGTACTCAGCTCTGATAAAGTTCATGAAGTTTTCAACCCCCTCGACAAATGCAGCGGAGAATCTTCGAGCAAAATTTATCCAAGTCCTGTCCATCTGTTAGACATACAAATTAGTTCTTCTACTAGATATTACAAGAAAAACATATATGCTTTTTTATGAAGTCCAGAAGAAAATACCTAGGTCGATGTCTAAAGCTATGGAAAGATATTTGGATGAGGAGATCTAAGTAACGAAATATATGTAAAGCTAATTCAACAAACAAATTTGAGTCCTAAATTATGGCAGGCTATTTCAGTAGTCAATGAGGCCAAGCACACAACCATCAAACTATCGAAGGCCATCGCAGCAACAAAGATCGAGTATAAAACGGTGTAGAGCTATTTCACCTAACAGATTGGCTACTAGACCATGGCAATCTACGTCACAATAAATAAATGGTAGGATATTTTATTTTAGCAACTAATCGGCCTTGGTATGCCATCTCTGCTAAGCGGATTGAGTGCAGAACAGAGCAAGGAAGCTTCTTAAGCAGAGCATATTGACTGTAAACTACTTCAGCAAATAGTTAGATTAACAACGTCTATCAGCTAACATTCAGCGCTACACCGACATGCACGGGGCCTCAGTCTAGAATGCACGTACCGTGGGAGAAGCTGACCGCCGTGCATCTCCACACGAACGTCACCGGCGGTGGCGGTGCTGACCGCCGTATGCTTCCACAAGAACGTCGCCAGCGGTGGCGACGCGGCTAGAGGACGGCAGTCTACGAGAGCGTACTGTGGGAGCGAGAGGATCGCCGTGCGTCCCCTCAATGAACCAGGGCGCCGACGTATCGGCATGGCGGGGAGGGCGGCTTTGGCGGAGCGAATGGAGTGGAGGGGGATGGGGGGA